>NC_142516.1:174153181-174458863 GCF_057876585.1 Rhinolophus sinicus
AGTAAGAATTTTTTTGTTACCTAGAGGCAAGGTCAAATCTACTGTAGTACACTTAACTGAAGAAGTTCTCAGCTTGTAGCTTGCCTGCCATGACTGCCTCTCTGTCAGATTCTCATTGGACCCCAACGTTCCTGCTGATAGACTTGTCTGAAGATGAACTCTGGTTATTATGGTATGTTGTTTTCAGAGCAGATAACAGTGTGTGCTCATTTTAGGTTTTCTGCTATAGGGATGCATTAGATGAAAACGACCATATACTGGCTCCTAATCAAAGCTCATAAACACTCTCCTGAGGCCTGCTGTTCGGTACAGTGTACAGACTTTAGAATACCTAAGGACAATTCAGTGGAGAACTCTCAATATCAAAGTGGCAATATAAAAGGGAATTCTGAATCAATGTCTTTCCATTTTTATTTAACTTTATCGTATCTTTAACATATTTAGAAAAATATGTATAAACAACTTATTGAATAGCTTATATTTTGATATGTGTAAATATTATGTATTTATGTTGAATAGGATTAGTGCCTGGATTTTCACTAGTCTGATTAACTGTTATCAATGATTAGTACAAAAAATCTGCAAAAACCAGCACTTAAACGTAAAAAATCCTTAACTAAGTTTTTTTAACTCATCATGACAATTTAATTATGCATAATATTCCTGTGATACAATATAAATCAAAGCTTATAAAATGAATAGTCTCTTGCATACGTAGCAGTGGAACAAGCTTAATACAACATAGTGCTACTGCATGTTTTCACACCATGCAGATGGCTTTGGCAGCAATAACATAGGTTAAAAATACATTGTTTGCATTATGCTTAACCAAGTGGGTTCAAAATCAAAATGTGTTCACATTACTGCCATGTTTCAACAGATCAACCCTCTGCTCAAACCTTTCAATGGCACTCAAAGAGTAAATGCCAAGAATGTACAATGTCCTAGGAGGCTCTATAGGATCTGATTTCTACTCCTCACTTCCTACTTACAACTCTTTATTCATTTTTGAATATAGCAGACAAACCCCCGCCTCAAAGTTCAGCTCTTCCTGTTTCCTTTGTATGGAATGCTCTTTTCATATATTTCTTTGGCTTGCTGTCATCTTCCTCAGGTTTCTCATCAGATGACATTTGCTCTTTGGCTTTTCTGATCATTCTACATAAAATCTCACACCACCCTCCATCCACAAGCACACAAACACCCAGAGTTTCCTAGGACTTTTGCTTAATTTTCTTTAAAGCACTCATTACCATTTGAATATATATTTTGTTTATTGTATGCCTTCTACTAGAATATAAACTCTATGAATGCAGAAATTTCTATTTTCTTCATTCACTGAAGCAAATTTTCAGAATATATTGTCTGACATAGAGTAGGCAATTAATAATTACTTCTTGGTTGACTGTTTATGCTAATAGCAATATAGTCCACTTGTCTATTAAACAAACTATGAATTTGAAGCCATACCATAAATAAGGTTGTTTTGTTTGCTTGTTTGTTTGTTTGTTTTGTATTAATTTTCTAAACTTTACCGATCATGCATTAGCTATTACTCAACTACTTTGTGTCCCAGCTTGCTTGCTTTAGGTAAGTTTTCATTGCTGAGAAAAAATAAAAAGGAACATTTACATTTGGGTTTTATGATCTGTTTTGTCATAATATCTTACAAACTTACAAAAACTCATATACACAGTATGCAGTTAATCTTAGGAGACTGATGATTTGAATGATGATAAAAGCATACTATTTAAAAATTAATTTGTATAAAACATCAGAAGAATTAAAAGATAATGAGAAGTGACATTAAAATTCTAGTTATTAATTATAGTAAAATTTAAGAACATAAAAAGCCTAATGACATAAATGCTCAAATTTCTAGATGATATGCCAAATATTTTATTTTAGTAATTTTATCCAATAATTATTTTTATCATAGTATCAAGTTAAATACTATAATTTCATTTTATTTAAAAAATTATATACCAACTGAAATGTATATATGAGTGTATACAATAACAGGGAAATAAATATGTATATACATATGAATGTGAATATATTTTTATTAAATATCTCATTTTAACAATTTATGCTACAATAAACTATGAGATGTTGTTTAATCCAGGTCAAGGAGACTGTTTTTCACTGAATCAATATTAAATTTGGATTTGAGAGTCTAATTTTGAGAAATTTATGCATGAGTACACATAAGCATACATGCATATAAACAGAGAAATTATTTTCTATCCATCCAGAATTCTTAGTCTTTGTGAAATTTTGTAAGTATGTTTTATGCAGTTACCTTCTCAACCTTACACCACTATAGAGAACCACTATCAGACCACTGTGCCATGGTGCCTGATATTTAATTTTATTTAATATTAAAAATATGCACATCAGTGTTCTGAGTTTTCATTATTCCTGTCCTAGTCTTTATATTAAACTATGAGTTAATATATCAATTAAGCCAAGTGAAGGCATCTTGAAAGTAACAGGTCATGATTACTGAAAATGGTTTCTCTTCCCTAGTCTATACATAGTGTTTGTTATGAAATTGCAACAGACGATTTGTGTTTCAGGAGGATGCAAGAATTTCCTGCGAAAGTGACAAAAAGGGAGAGGGATATCCTGTATAAATACCTAGGAGAAGTTTTTAAATTGCTATGAACATGTATTGGAAAACATGTTTTTTAGCAAGACATCCAATATCTTTTGTTTCCAATCTTTCAAACCATGAAACATTCACTTTTCTTTTACAAAAGCCTTTCATGGAAAAAACATATGGGAAATGGACTTTGAGGCTATACTAAGTTTAAAAAGTGCCCATAATCAATGGAGTATTAGAAGAAGCGATGAGATATGGTGGGCTTAGATCCTTGGAATCCAAGTTCACTTACTTGCTTCATACACTTGAACAAGATATTCCCTATCAATCATTTTCACCCTTCCTTCTGTAAAATCTGATAATAATGCCTGTCCTGCCTATTTTCTTCTCACAGTGTTTGTACAGATAGAAATAAAAATTAAATGATGGATATTAAAGTATTTTACAAACTTTAAATTACTATGAAAATACATGAGAATTAAAATTCTAAACCATAATTCTCATATCTAATATTTCTATAACAGCTACAATGAAAAAAAGAGATTAGATTTGTTAATGTGTTAACCTCAAAGGACTAACGATTCCTTTGAGGTTAATGCATTAATAACATAACAAGGTCAGTTCAAGATTTGCCTGAAGGCATTTTTTTTTCCTGCTTCATTCTTTTGTCCTTCTGTTTTTAAATGAAATTGAAAAGGTAAACAACCTCAAAAATTGGTTCTGCTTTCTGGAAACACAGAAAACCAAAACAAAAGAGATAAATAATACTTCATGAGACAGATAACCATTAAAGAAAAATTATTAATGTAACTTTCTCCTTGACGTCTTTGTATTCTTGCTCTGCCTTTGTAAATTCAAGAATCTTAAACATTATACATTTTATGTCACTGTTTTATGTACAGATTATAGCTTATAGTGTCACCACACACGCAGTCCTAATTTTTGTATTCAGTTTACTTTTTAAAATCATTAAATGGCTTACCATCTCAGGATGCTCTGAACAGAAAGAATTATTTTTATTATAGTCCAAGGATCCCTATTTTTTTCATTTATCATAATAAGATTACAGAGATATCTTTTGGAACATACAATGTGCCTCGTGATATTTTTAATAACTCTTGAGTAATTCTCTACCTTGGACTCTGTTTAACACAATATGAATACTAAACATTTTTCTCTGCAAGTTCTTTGCAAAATAAGTTTGTTTATTGTGTCTGTATGTTTCATGTCTATTCACAGATAATTCTAAGAAGGAAGTCAAGGAAGATGAATTAGGAAAAAATAGTGAGAAAAAAGTAGTCCGGTTCCAGTGACCTTAAATATGAGTTGGGAATATTTTCTTTGAATTTGGTTCAAACTTCAGAACCCCAAATTTTAGCACTTGCTAGATTTGTTTGTTTAGATTCACACCCCCCTTTGAGGTTTTAGGGTGTTGACCATTTTTTAATATCTTCAATTACAGCCCTCAAAAATATCCATAAAAGAGGTCCTAAAAGTGGATACAAATGAAAAATGTATTTTGAATACCTGAATTGTGGGTTTGTAACTCCTGATAGTCTTTCTTAACTAAAGTAATGCCAGCTGGCAGAAGAAATAAAAAATACAATATCTATTAGCTTAATTTAAATTTTGGAGGGGAATATAAATATCCAAAATTTTATTCTATTTCACCACATCTATTCTTCAATTCCTCAGCCACCCTGATATTAAGTTAAATTAACCCATATTCATATGACCCCATATAATCATCATGTATGAGAAATGGAGGAAATTATTAGTTATTAAGTTAAAATCACCCTATTACAAATGAAGAATCTTAAAGAACAGAATCCCCTTTTATTTTCCCAAGGTCACAGAAAATTTGAGTTAGTATATGGCATGCTATTGTGGTTTATAAAATTTAGAATAAAACTGAATGAAATAAAGTGCAGGGTTGAAGCATCACTGGGTTTTTTGTAGGAAACAACATTAAACTATTGATATCAAAATCATGTACTGTCTGTAATTAAGAAGTGTTTTTAAGCCATTTGTACAAATACTGTTTCTTTAATGCCCAAAATAATTTGTGAAGGAAATATTTTCCCATTAGGAGTTTCCAATCTTGAAGACAATACAATTATTTTGCTGTTTCGTCTTTGTTGGCAGTGGAAGGGGAGTAAAATGACCTTTTACAACAGTAAAACATTAATCTATTAGACACATCTCCCTATGCAACAACAACAAAAATGTTTTAGATCAAAATATGTGTTGGCTTTAAGTCCTTGAGGATTTTACCTGATTTTAATTATTTCTGATGCTAAAAATCAAAGACATCATTTTCAGGTCCAGCAACATTTTGTGGATATGTAGACTCTGATTTTGGTATTTTAGAATTCAGAGAGAAAAGGGAAGTGGAAAGACGATTGTACAATTCAGTAATAGATTCATGAATAGAATACATACGTCACTGCATGTTATTATGAAATCAAATATGGTTGTTTTGAGACACACAGTTTATCTGCTCTCCAGATTCTCACTTAGTATATACAGGAAATGTTAACTATGGATAACTGGGCAAAAGAAACATGTAGGTTGTGAAATTTAGGAAGGTTGAACATATTTTGGCGTTTTCCATAAATATTAAATACCACACATCTATAGGAAAGAAACTGCTTTGAAATAGAGAAAATATACCTTTATATTTTATTCTGTATGTTTCATGAAAATCCTTTGCTTTTGTTTCAGATCTACTGTAGAGATTAATAATGTTTAAAATACTTAGAACTTTTTCATCTTATAAATTAGGTGTACATTATAATTCTTTGATTCAGTGGCCACATGTTAGCTCTTTCTCCTAACTCTTTGTTGTATGTATTTGTAATTGATAATATTCTATTTTTTGAAAATATTGCAAGTTAATGGCTTGAGGAAACCCTACCTAGACGTTTTTATCATTAAGCATAAAAAAATGTTGATAATATGCAGATATAATTAACAAATTACTTTAGATATTAAAGAAGTTTTCCATGATGTAAATAAAGAACAAGGCTAACTGTCGATGTGGGAAAGCAGTATTTTGATACAGTTATATTTATTTTCAGGAAAAGTTTATCTCAGGAAGCCTATTTGGTATAGACTAAAGGTTTGTGCCCACCCCCAGACCCCCAATTCATATGCTGAAACCTAATCCCCAAAGGGACTGTATTTGGAGGTGGGTCCATTGGGTGGTGATAAGGACAAAGCTCTAAATAGAATTAGTGCCCTTATAAAGGAGGCCCCAGGAGGTCCCTTTTCCCTTTCAACATTTGAGGACATCATGCAAAGCTGTTATTCTGCAACCCAGAAGAGGGTTCTCATCAGAAACCTGCCACTCTGGCACCCTGATCTCGGGTTTCCAGCTTCCAGAACTGTTAGAAATATATTTATATTGTTCATAAGTCACTCAGTCTGTGGTAGTTTGGTATTGCAACCCAAACAGACTAAGGAAGACATTCAATAGAATTTTTGTAATATATTAAAGTTCCAAATAATGTAGGAGGGTTAATAAATCTGGTTAATTTGCTGGTTAGTACAACTTCCCCACTCTTCAAACTGATACAAAAGTGCATCACTTTTCCGTCTGAGTTCATTTCACCTTTCAAAAATCAGTTCTTTGCTAAAAGCCTCTAACATATTCAATACTGAGATTTTTCTGAACATAGTGAGAGAAAATATAGGTAATGAGTAAAAAGAAGAGTACTTTTTAACGCACTACAAAAAAAGACTCTTTTCCATTTTGTCTATCAGCATGACTTACTTCCACCTTTTTCCTTCAGCTCATTGAGCTAAATTTACTCATAACACATTTTGTAAGAAGCCAGAAAATAGTCCCTTGGTTTCCAGGAATGAGAAACATTCTTTCAGTCCACCGAAATGGAAAATAATTCTTGAATGTGTCATGAAATTACAGATCCACCTATCTTGCATGACAGTGGGAACCTCATTATAGTGTTCTCTTAAATTGTAAAGCAAGGATGTTTGAGACACTGCAGAATAATTTCTTAGGCATTGCTTCACATTTGTTTTAGTGTAGATTAAAGAGAAGCAAATGATTGCACAGGAGCAGGAAATTGCAAAACCATACATTTTAGCCTCTGAGGGGGAAAAAAGAGAGAGAGAAACACATGGCAATCTACACAAATTTAGGGGGGGAAATGCTGCTATTAGGCCTCTTTAGAAAAGGAGTAAGGGAAAATAAACTTAGAAAATTCACCCTTCAATAAATAAAGAATGATACTACTATGTAATACTACTAAACTCTGGACGTGATTGAGCAAAAAGATGGTGAGTTACTTAAAATGGCTATTTTAGCAATGCATTATCATTTTGCACTTGATAAATGTAAATGTATTACATCTTACCTTTTGAAATGGTGATAATGAGTTCACTTTGGCATTATTTCACAAGACTTCAGTGTCACCCTATGCTCTATTCTTGCTTACTGCATAGTACATGTTAGAGTAAAAGATGATTATATAGAATTTACTGAACACCATTACCAGATCAATAATCTTGGCTACAATGCCGAAAGTAAAATAGCATAAAGAGGTCCTTTCTCCTTTGCACAAAGCTGACAGATCTACTGGTCTCTATTAGAGGCACAAGTAATTTCATTTTGTTTTTGGTAGTGGTGATAGATTGTTAATTAGCCAGTGGTATGCTTTTCTCTATTACTTCTAGTAATTAAAAGCTCACCTTAACAAGACAACATCTTTGGCATCTATTGGAGGAGAGTGTAACATTATGTAACAGAAACGTTAAATGGACCACAGTAAGTACTAATGATCAAAGTATTTATGTGCTTCTTTTTTTTTTTTTTTTTACCTGTCACAAAATTTCCCAAGACATTTTAAACTGGAAGGATCAGGATAAATACTCATTGTTTGCCAGTTGAATTTATGAGTTTCTTATTTTTAGACTTACAGAGAATAAACACTTTTATTTTGTTCTTCTGTTCTCATTCTCCATGAGAGTTCACAATCATTTTCTCTTTTGACTAAAGTTTATTGGGGTGACAATTGTTAGTAAAGTTACATACATTTAAGGTTTACAATTCTGTAATACACCATCTATATACCGCATTGTGTGTTCACGAACCAGAGTCAGTTCTCATTCCATCGCCATATAGTAGGTTGCTGCAAAAGTAACTGTGGTTTAAAAGGTTAAAAACAATTGCAAAAACCGTAATTACTTTTGCACGAACCTAGTATTTTATCTCTTTTACCTTCATCTACCACCTCCCTACCCTCTTACACTTCACTGATATGAGAGTTCACAATCTTAACTCTTCCTGTAGATCAATTTTTACTTAAGTGTTTTCTGTGTATTACAAGTGGCAGGGAATATTAATATTTGCTTAAAAATGGGCTTTATGGTGTATTTGGAAAAAAAAAGTTGAGGTGTTTTCAGTACAGTATTTTCCGACTTTAAGTAGCCTAACTTAATAGTGTATGAAGAGGGAATATGTGTACTTACATAGATTTTTTGACTATGCACACATTTTTCCCCTATGCAACAAATTCAGGAATCTGGATCTAGGTTTCTTATGACCAGATTTGGAAAATTCTTTTGTACTATTCATTCAATAGGATTTTAAAAGTAAAAGGTGTACAACCATTCCTTGTTATCCATTAATTATGTAATCTTGGTTGAATTATCTAAAATTTTTGAAGGTCATGCTTTTCATATGTAGTTAGGACAAAAATTGTGTCTACCTCATATAATTGCAAACTTTAAAGATTATATATTTATGACATGCTTAGCACGGGACCTGACACATAGTAAGCAATGCATAAATGAATAAGGATAATTATTTATTTTACAAATATGAAAAATAACACATAGTTGAATGAATAAATCAATGAATGAAAATGTTTAGGTTAAATGCCCATTTTCTATGCTTAGGGACCGTGGATCTAAGCTGGACATTGCTGTAAACCAGAGCCCTCTCTGGTTATCTTGGTGTGTCCAGAGCCAAACCTACTGTTTGGATTGGAATAAAGATTTCTAGGTGTGTGCTAAATGAAAATAAATAAATAAATAAATAAATAAATAAATAAATAAATAAATAAATAAATGATATTTTTAAAAATGAATAAATATAATAACTAAATCAATTGAGAGCTCTGCATGAGTTCGAGTCCATTTCATTGCAGCACTGAGAAGTGAAGCTCTACGTGAAGCTACGATGGATTCTGTGAAACTTATAAATGAAAAATACAAGTGTAAAAACCTGTTTCCAGGTCCAAAAGTCAGTATATGGATTTGACCCCTCTGAAATTCTAGTAAGGAGGCTTTTATGACTTAAATCATGTCTTCTAGTCAGAAAAAAAAAAAAAAAAAAGGATTAGCAAGTGTTCTTGGTTGTGTTAATGTGTTTTTAGCCTGTGTCACTGTTCCTTGTGAGGTATCAGGCATTTTAATATTTCAAGAAAAGAAATAGAAATTTAGGAGAAAGCTTTACCTTATCTGCAATGCTATAGTGGACTTATTTACGCTGAAGAATTGAGAGAACTTCACTTTATTGAGCAAGTTTTTCAGAAATTTCAAAGATGACTTTTACATTGGAAGCATCCATAGGGAAGACAGGAAAACTAAATGAAAAATACTACCCATTGACACTTTGAAAAGGGGTGAAAATACAATATACAGTCATTTCTCTACTTGGAACTCTATTTTATGTAACTGTGTTCTTCAACATTGAATATGGGCAATTTTTTTCATTAACTAGTTAAAGGCCTTCAAAGTCTCAGAATATTAAATGACTTTAACCAGTGACCTGTGATTTGTATTTTTTTTAAAATTCAATATGCTATTTTTCACAGAATATTTTTGATTTTCAATTTGTAATATTTTACCACTTTATGTTGTCAATGTCTTACATTGTTATGGAAGACCATATATGGAATTTACATTTTTCAATTAATTCAGCATATTTCATCTGGAAGATGACATAATTATAATTAAGAATCATGACAATTTTTAAATGTTTACGAACTGAAAGTTTTCATCTGTGAGTTTATTGAACATCCCTTTGTTTTCCTCCTATTGCCTAATTTATGCTGGAGCGAAATAACTTAATATACACCATTATTTTGAGGTTCTATACTACAATCAAATTTACTTTTGACAGCACGGATGGATCTTGAGATTATTATGCTAAGCGAAATAAATCAGACAGAAAAAGTCGAGAACCATACGATTTCACTGATATTTGGGATATAAAACTGAAAGCAACAAAGGAACAATACAAGCAAATAAAGAAACAAAACTTCATAGACACAGACAATAGTTTAG
Source organism: Rhinolophus sinicus (assembly GCF_057876585.1). Classification (NCBI taxonomy): domain Eukaryota; kingdom Metazoa; phylum Chordata; class Mammalia; order Chiroptera; family Rhinolophidae; genus Rhinolophus; species Rhinolophus sinicus. Next base: position 174,163,101 of record NC_142516.1, read on the forward strand.
TGGTTTCAGGGAGGGGTAAAGGGTGGTAGATGAGGGTAAATGGGATCAAATATTTGATGATGGAAGGAGAACGCACTGTGGGTGGTGAACACACAATGTGATATATAGATGATGTATTACAGAATTATACAGCTGAAACCTATATAATTTTACTAACCATTTCACCCCAATTAACTTTAATTTTAAAAAAAGAAGTAAAAAACAAAAAAACCTTTTACAAAAAAAGTGGCTTTTCCTTTTCAATAATTCCTATGGTTGTAGAACATGAGCCACAGTATGTCCTTGTGTCATATTATATTTGGCTTATCTGATTTACCCAGCAGAATAAATAGTTTGTCTCACCAAAAAGCCAAAAGTCATACCACGAGTTACACAAAAGGCATCTGGGTAAGTACACAAATAACTGATTATGGAGGATGTCTCTGCCATTTCTCAAGCCCCACTGAGTCCAGTAATATATATTGACCAAGGATAAATGTGTTTCTTTTCTGTGGGTCAAATTTTCAGCAGACTTTTATTGCTATAGTGTCAGAGACAAAAATCAGTTTTAATTAGGCATAGATAGCTGCCATAGGTCTCTAATCTGTGAGTGGCATTAATTCTAATTATCCTCTAAGTGACCTGTAATAATCATTTAACTGTTTTCTTCAGTGTTTTGACATAGTCACCTTTCCTATTGAATCTGAGGATCACCTATACTAACCAACATATTAGTAGAAAGAACCTGAACACATTAACCATGTTCCACTTCATTATAAAATAATTAGAGAACTTGACTGTTTCTGTGTGTATGTTGATATGCTTTGCCACATGTATTTCAACACTAGAAAATGTTGTTAATAGGAAGCAAAGAAAAAGGAAAACCAAAAAAAAAAAACTATGTTTCCTATACAGGTTTCTTTAAAAGAAATAAAATTATATTTATGAATAATGCCATTGCATGTTCCCAACGATCTTATGTTCTTTGCAGAAATTAAAAAAAAAACAACAACTTTTTGTAAAAAAAAAAAAAATAGTATGATAATCTCTGTCTCTATGTACTAGTTTCGTTGTGAAAACTATAGCACCCATTTAATGCTTCTTGCTTCCTTGTATTTACCTGTTTGCTTAATTGTCACCAAATCTTTTCACCTTAATCTTCCTTCCAAACATGTAAATAAAGAGTCACCCTTGACATCAGTGTTACTATAGTTTGAAAGCAGTTTTGTGTGTTTTTTGGAAAAACAACAACAACCCAAAAAACAACAAATCAAAAAACCTGTTATTAAATCTATAAAAGGCTCTTGGACATTTCTCTTTCTCTTTCTCTCTCTCTCTCTCTCTCTCTCTCTCTCTCTCTCTCTCTCTCTCTCTCTCTCCCCCCCTCCCCAGTATTCCATATCTGTATCCTTATTTTATTTACATTTAATTCTCCATCTCTACCCATATTTAATTCTATATTTACTTATTTCTATATACATGCACAATTACACTTTATTTTATTTTTTAAACAGGGAGTCAAATTATAGATATTGTTCAGCACTTTTATTTTTTACTTAGTATATTGTGAACATTTTCCATACCAACACTATTATTAAATGAGAGTGAGCTTACATCACTTACTCTAGTCCAATACTATGCTTTAAATATATAAGCTCATATAAATGTCACAATAATCTTATGAAAAAGATGTTATTAGCATTTTATAAATGAGCAAACAAGCACAGAGAGCTTAAGTAGCTAACCCATGGTGCCTAGGTGAAATTTCCAGGTAACCTGGCTCCAGAAAACTTGCTTTTAAATACTATACAATATATTATATTTTCTTTCTACAAAAAGTTCATTCTCATCCTTTTAATAGCTATCTGCCATTAGATAACAAAGATGCATCAGAATAAATTTAAGACTTTCCTAGTTGATGGACTTTTAGGTTTTCTCTGGTTTTTCACAATTGTAGATTATACTGCAATAAACATTTATGTACATATATTCTTGCACACTTGTATCATAATGTTATAAGATCATTTTCTAGAAAATACCTAGTTTAAAGAGTAGCACATTTAACATTTTTATCAGTACTGAAATCTTTCCTTCATTAAAAAATATTCCAAGCATATGACTTTAATCTTTTATTGTTAGGTTGCTTTAAAATCATTCTGGAAACTTAATTACTACCCGGCATTAACTGGTGTGACTATCTTTACATGCTTGGCAAATTAGATAAGCATACCATCTAAATCTTTAAGACACTGACAAATACTTGGAATAAGAAAGATAGGATTAGTGATTTTACTCTGGGGCTTGAAAATAAATATCCTCTCTACCCCAGCTTATTTATTCATTCAATAAATAATTATTGTTAATTTAACGATACTGCATAATACTTATTACTAGCATATTATATGCCAGATATCAAGCATAAAACATAATCACTAATGATGAAATATGATGAAATATTTAGGAAATGCATATTATTATCCCCATTCTACAAAGTAGAAAACTAGGGGTGCATAAGATTATGTGGCCAAAGCCAAGTAACTAGTATTTATAAAAGCAGAGACATGAATTCATTTGTCTAGTTTGAATGACTTCACTCTTGTTCTCTATACCATATCTGCTTTTTTAATTAGATTTTATGGCAGTAAGAAACTGAATTACATAGGTTATCTCAAAAACAGGTGTTAGTATTAAAAACACATTAAACACAAAGAAAAACAACACATATAGGGCTCAAGGGAGAGTGGGGCCATGGCTTAGGGCAGAGAGCTTAGTCAGGGTCAAGTCAAGCTCAACGCCTGGGGATGCTTCTCATGCTATCATTAGATGGAGCTTATTGTTTTTGTTTTTTGTTTTGTTTTTTTGCAGGAATGAAGGTGGGGGGGTGCCTATTAATTTTCTATTACCTTTGTAGGATGCCTCTATAGTTTTTCAAACTTTTAGCCTAAGCTTCCTCATAGTTTCTGCTGTTTCAATGCAACTGCGTGCTATAGTCTTCTGGGTATGTTTTAACTGTTTTTCCCATTACCAATCGTATGTTTGGCAACACTACTGAGTGTTGGAGATAGAAAAGCAAGCTATGTTTTATGGACATGCACATGTTGCTTATATGCGTATCTGCAATGGATTTCAAGCACTCCCTCAAATTTTCCAAGGCATTTCTCACTTCTTTTCATTTCTGCTTGCTTTTTGTTATCTGAAATATGCTTCCTTCTTTGGTCTTGTAACAAAACTCGACTTAGTTTTAATGATGTCAATCAAATATTACCTTTTCTAGAAATCCTTCCCTTACCTCATCTGCAACCTTCATACTCAGAGTAATGTATCATTTGAGATTATATCTATAAATAATCTCATTGTAATCATACAGTGTAATGGCACAATGTGTTTTCATTATAAGTATTAATTAATAAAATTACTATTGCGTATGGCTTGTTTAACAGTGTCTTGCACATTGGTCTGTGAGGCACTATTTGCAGGATTCCTATCACTTCCTTTTTGTAGTTCCTAAATATCATACACTGATTAGAGCCTACCATATACTCAGTATAGATCCTTAGAGTGAATGAATTATCAAGCCACATTAAAGTGTCTCTACTATTCTTGTTCCCCAAGGAAACTTTTCTGAAGGCCTACCTGAAATCACATATTTGTTTTACTAATATAGTAATATTAAGATATTTACCCAATTCCATGAATTATTTAGGCAACAAAAATACATTTCTGTATTTAATGGAATTCTCTATATCTCATATTTATTTACTTACAAAATACACATAAATCATATTGCCTTCCTTTGTTAATTTCTCCTTGTATTTTTAATACAGTTGTATGCCTCTCGTCAAACTTCTCTATTATCAAAAATTCAAAATAATTGCAAAAGGACATACCTTTTAAAACGTATATTTAAATCATTTATTCAAGAAACCCTTTTCTCAAAATTTGACTTACGACGACATATTTTTATTACATAATTTTCCATTTCTAGTCAAATTTTCCCCATTGGCAACCACTTTAGGTCATTTTTTGAAACACATGTACGAGTATGCATTTTCTAGAGACAAAATTATCACTTGACCTTGATCTCTCCTCTTCTCTGAAACAGGTGTGTGTGCGTGCGTTCGTGCGTGCGTGCGTGCGTGTGTGTGTTTTGCATGAAGCTGGTCTAAAGACTAGAAGAAAAATGATGGGTAATTATTCATTCTTGAAAATTTGACACAAAAAGCAAACGTACCTAACTTCAGGAGAAATCTTTTTTTCCCCCGAGGCAATTTCAACTTCGGTTAGTAAAATTGCCAATGTTTCTTTCCCTTAAACACAGCTCTCCTCAAAAAAGAATGTTTCATTCTTAGATAATACAAAATAGCTATATAATTTGAATTAGAATGTAATATATATTTTAGATATGAGTGAAATTAAATACATGTTTAAGTATCACTGTCGAATTTTTGTAATATTAAGATACACTTACTTTCAATACAAATCAAGATAATAATAAAACAAATAACATACCATTTTCATAATGGAAATAATAGTTCCTTCTTTTTTTGTCATAGTTTGAAATATTTAATGTAAACATTTGTAAACACCTGTTGTCCAAATTTGGCTGCTTACCAGTCACCTAGGATGCTTTTAAACTATAGTGGTTCTTGGGCCTCATTTTAGAGACAGTGATTCAATGGGTCTGAGATAAGGACCTGGAATATGTAACAAAAGACAGTTTTTTTTGAATCAAATGGTATGCAGATTCACATTTGGAAAAATTGTTCTTTTAACATGTGGAAGTTTGTGAATGAATACTGAATCAGTTACTGTATTTGAAAGGCAGAGAGGATGCTTAACTTGGGGAAGTGTTTGATGAGTCATGAGTTGGGGATATATATATATATATATATATATATATATATATATATATATATATAGTCAAAGACATCATAATCAATTCCATTATAGAGTTTTAAAATATTCTCTGTAAGGACCCATATTTAATATTTGTATGCATTTTAGTGCTGTTACTGTTGCAAAAATTATGCTATTTCTTTAACATAATCTTATTGGTTATTTTTGGAACAAACACTGTTGGCTTTTTAGTATTGATTTTTTAACAATCAAAGTTGCCAGACTTTCTGTTGGTCTACTATTTGGTCCATTTATTCTCTAGAGTTTTCTATTTAAAGCATTATAGTGTTTCCAAATAAAATTTTGACCTCTCACTTCCAAACATTATACTAATTACATTGTTCTGTTATGTTAGTGACATGATCAGTATATTTATTGTATTTATGAATGTATAGCATACATTTCCAAACCTAGTAGTGATGACAAACATCCTTATTCTGTTCCAAACATTAAATAGCATTGTGGTTTTTTGTGTGTTTTTTTTATAAGTAACTCTCATCAGTTTAATAAAATTATCCTCTAGTCCTTGTTTCATTTTTCTTTGGCTCCAGAGTCATAGCCATTGGCCAGTTGTTTTTTATTACGAACTCTCTCACAATTTAGCTTTAGATTATCTTTTTTTTTTATCAATGTCCCCCACACTGATTTTCTTGGCTACCCCTGTTGTTAGCTGAAGCCCTAGCTCCCCAACTTGCCCAATATGTACTTATTTGCTTTCTATCTCTTAAAGGTTCATCATCAATTTATTGTTGTTGTTACTGTTGTTTTCATTGAGGTTTATCATCAGTTTATTATTATTGTATTATTGTTCTTTCAGGATACTTACAGTCTATCTCTTTCTCCTTTTCTATCTGTGTGGTTTGGCCCTAGGATGAATTCAGAGTCCTGCTTAATGCAACATCTTTTTTCTAAAGCAGTTACATTAATAAATTAAATTTCAGAAGACTTAGATATTTCTATGCAAAACAAACAAACAGAAGTCAATGTGATGGCAAATACTAGGTTCTAAACAGGTTTTGGACCTTTACCAAGAATGAATCAAGACAGGTTACCTGCTATTTTTCAGACACTTGAGAGACGTTCTTAGTGTTTTCAACATGTGCTACCTGGAGAATTTTTGCTCCTGAACCAGATTTTTTGTATCAAAGATGTAGAAACATTTACCTTGTTCAAAATACTTTAAGTTAGGAAATGATAAGTCAATTTCTTTGTCAATCTTTATTAGAAACCCAGATACAATTTACTTTTGAAGGAACTTTGTTATTCAAGAGAAGCTGATCTCTAGCTTCTTCCTTACATTTTCCCATGGAAGGATTTGCCCACATTTACCTATGGATAAGGAAGCCCTTGGTAAAGAAGTGTGGATTCTTTGAGATGTCTTTACCCTTCCGAGAGAGTTACCTGATAGATGATGACTGTATCTTTATTTTGTAATTGAGAATGGGAACATTTCATACATTGTCTTTTGTTCAAAAGGCATTCTGGGATCTTGTGTTCATAGTGACTCATTAAAATATAATAATTCTGCCCAGTACACAGTTACATCAAAGACACCCAATTCATTTTCATCATTAAATTCATTATTGATACCAACACAGGAGTTGAATAATACAAGGCATGGGTGACTGTTTCTGTTTTTTCATATGTTTTATAATATAATTACACATAGGTTCCTAAGATGTATCAATTCAGTTCAATTGAATTGAGTCAATGCATATGTTGCACAGCAGTAATGTAGACCTGATTAGATTTTATTAAGTTTGGTGGCTAAACCTATTGTCATGAAAAGGACAAGGCCCCATTATAACAGTCTTAATTCATTTTTTGGTATATTCAAAGTGAACCACCCATATACTTAATAATTTTATATCGGCAGCATATTAACCACTTTGCAAAAGGGGAATACGATAATTTAAATATTAGTCCCAAACCTATAATAATGGGAATCTTACAATATAAATTTGGCTCTCACAATTGCTGGTAATCATGAATATACTTAATTGAAGTAGCTGGCTTTTTTTTTTTTTTTTTTAGTTTAATCATATTCTCATTTACCACACAAAATGAGTATTAGATATACCTAGAATTAGGTGCATTCAATCCTCCCAAAGAAAAACAATCTATATTTATTAAAATAATAAACTTTGAATTAATTTATATAGGAGAAATAATTCCCCAAACATGCTGACATAGTACTTCCAGAGAAAAACATGGATTATTCAAGTGTTAAACTAATGTTCTTTACAAAGATAAATTTCATTATTCACAATAGTGTGATAAAATTGTTAAGTAATAGGATAAATTTGACAAAATGAGCCTTGATTCAGTAATGCCTGTCAGTTTGTGGAATGCTTAAAAGATTTGAAGTAACAGTTTATGTTTCAATGGCTTAGGCTCTCAGCATCCATCTGCAGTCATTTAATTAAGGATGTTATTGTTTTCTGGAATGCTTGATATGTCATTTATTAATGAAACATGCATACATGAACACCCAGAGATATCAGTTTAATACTTAATAGATTTTTACATCTGCCAACTTCAGTGTTTTAATATTAATGAAAATTTTTCTAAAATTACAAAATTAAATTTATCTTAAAAATTTTCACCACGCAACTGAATTAAAAACAACAACATTATCTTTGTATTTGGGTGGCAAGTGAGACTTTAGTGGTAACTGACAGCAGTACTTTGGAGAGAAAATGATACTGGTTCTTTACTTTAAACAAAATATTGGTAAATACTGAGTTCCCTATGAACAGGATTTCCTTGAGCTTACTTTGATTTAGAATTATAACACCAAGTCTGTAAAAAGAAGATCTTCAGTAAATTAGTCAACACTATGTCTAGAAAATTGATAATTTAAAAAAAGTAACTTACTATATGATTAATTAGACCTTAGCTAATAATTTTGAATACAACATTTAAATGCGTATGCAAAACAAAAGATTGAATAAATGTATATGCATATATGTATATAAAAATCTTAATAATTTCCTTTAGATATATGTAATTTTAGTTACCAATTTGACCTTTTGCTTAAAATTGCTACAGTAACATATCTTGCTAGAAAGTCATCTAATATATTTCCATAATGATAAGACCCAGTGAATGATGATACTTTTAATCCACAGTAGCTCTCTAATCAATGCTATAATAGAATGTAATTAGAATTATCTTTCACACTAACCATTGTATCTTTTGTGCCTGGATATTATTTCATAAGTGCTTTCTTTTTTTTTACCAAGTATCTCTCACAGAAATATGTTGGTAATCTATTACTAAAGAAAAGACAAAATAAACTAACTTGATTAATCTTAAATAAGGTCATAATAATGATATACAAAACAGATATTCATGTATTTAGTGTGAACTCTTGGAGGTAGGTAAATAATTTCATCTATTACTATACATTAAGATAAAGAAATGGCTTTCATTCATTGAATAGATTCATTTAAATAGATAATGCAGACCTAATATATGTGAGGCACTTGAAGATAGCAAGTTTCAGTATAATGAAACATGAAAAAAAAACTCTAATACCTAATATCTTATAGTATAATCATAGAGCTAAAGGAAGAGAATGAATGTGACAGTGAATGAGAGAGAGAGAGAGAGAGAGAGAGAGAGAGAGAGAGAGAGAGAAAGAGAGAGAGAGACAGACAGACAGAGAGACAGAGAGTTACAGGGAAATGTCAAAAGGAATAATAACACAAAGGATTCACTATTTAAAAAAAATGTGCTGTTTTATAAGTTATTATTATGCTTTGGTATTTCTATTTTTCAACCTGGTAATGATAAGTATGCATCTAATAGTTGTTTATGTGTATGTGATGACTAATCGAGATATTATGTGTAAAGTGCTTAGAACAGAATAGCACAATCTTTTGCTAGGTGGGCACATAGAAGGAACTTACTATTCTTCTTAGGGTTCATAAATTTTGCCAAACAAAGTAATTTTAAAATCAAGATGATTTTTTTGTTTAAGTATTAGAATAACTTAACCAAGCAAGAAGTGGTAGAAAGGTGAAACTGGGGAATTTCTTCTAGACAAAGCTCAAATCACATCTGAAATACAGGATGTGTTCAGAAAAAATAAAAACCATAGACAAAAGGGCGCTATTACAGAAAAACGTGCATTATTCCAGGGAGGGAGGTACAGCACCGTGACTGAGACATGAGCTCCAAAAGCTGGACTGCTTGCCTGTTTTTGGATTTCATATAAATAAAATCACACACTATGCACCCTTTGGCACCTGACATTTTCACTCAACGTATCAATTGTAACATTTATGTATATTATTGGGAAAAACATGTAATTTTTTTGTTCTTGCTGTGCAATAGTTCATCATATGAATACATAAAGATTTATGTATCTCTCAAGAATATCTGATTGTTTATCGTTAGGGGCGTTTATGACTGAAGCTACTATAAATATTTTGCACATATCTTTTTTGCTGGCAAATGTTCTCAATTGTTTTGGGATACGATGCCTAGGAATATATAACCAAGGGTAAAAGATAGGAATATGGTTAGCTTTAGTAGTTTTTGTGGTTTTGTAAGTTTAGTTGTAAGCATTGTGATGGGTTTATGGTTGTAGCTGACTTGGAATTGTGTCTCTCCAACATCTTTCAAGAGAGAAGCTGACACAAGAAGAGTAGTAGACTGATAGCCACCAGGAATTGTCCACATTATTTGCCTTAGATTTTCAGCTGACACCATGCACTTTCCTGGCAGTGTCCAGCCAAAATCCCAGCAAAGCATTGCTATAAGGGCTTCCCACTTCTTGTAAGAGCAGGATTTCTCTCTGGGTAACATTTTCACTGGGACTCCTCATTGAACGGACTAAGGGGTCTCAGGGCTCTTCTGCAGTTTGAGGTTATTCCTCTCAACCTTCCATATCTCCCCCTCTCCTTTCACAGACCTGCATTAAACCTCAAGAATTTTACTCACTTACTCTACCCTTGATTTTTACATGTATTATCCTCAACACATTTCATACATGTGACATCCTGACATGTGCATCCCAGAGAAACCAATCAACACAGTAGCGGTAAGTTTTTTTTTGTTTGTTTGTTTGGTTTTTTAAATTTCAATAGTGACATAATTTTCATTTTTCTCTGTATGTTTTTTTTTCTTTTCTTTTTTGGTCTTTTTTTTTAATATTCATTCTTCAAAATACAGTATCCTACTATTTCAGTTCCCTTACATTTTGTTAAGAACAAAATTCCATCAAGTAAATGTAAAGATATAATTGGATTTATTAAGTGATTCATGAATTGAATTGGGCAGCATCCCATTTAGTAAATAGATACTCTGAGGGGTTGTACAACATGAAAGGTTTGTATAGGCAGAAGGAGGGTGGGGCCAGAAGGTATGAGCAAAGGATTGTATTCATACATGAATACATATGTATATTTGAAACGTATAGTGAAGATATAAAAGAGTGTGTGTATGTATTTAATGATCTACAAATTTCATTTGATAAAATATAGCATCTGTGTCTTTGATTATGCCAAACTGTAAATCTGAAATGTTATCCTCATATAACCATATTTCACTCTTCCTTTGAGTTCCAAATCATGAAGCTAAAATAACATTCCCAGGTAATTCAATTCCAATGACTTTCCCTTCTTGTCTAAATTTCTGCTTTTTATAGCCAAAGAAATCCACTTAATATTTGATTCTAAATTTACTAAATTTAGCTATACCACGTTTACTCTAGGCAAATAGAATTGTAATGGATATTGCATCAACTCCTTATAGAATCTAAACATGCATACATTTACACATTACAGTTTCCTGGTGGATATGTCTTCATTATTTAATGTGTTGTTAAACAAAAATAGAAATTGATAAGAAATTATCTCTATTGTTTATGTGTTCATGAATAAAATAACTTTGTCTAATTTTATTGTCCACTTAATTATCAAAATTATTTTCAAGCTTTCTTTATAGTTTCCAGGAAAACACTATACACTGCTAGTCTCAATAATTTTGAATTGGTTGAACAAAGAATGAGACAAAACACTTACAACATATATAAAATGTGCTGAATTTAATTTACTTAACAATGAAAAATAACAAAGAATGGTATTAGTACACACATCGTGATAAAGCAGAATGTGAAAAAGGCTATTTTAATTAATCCATACATTTGAAGCAGCCATAGGTAATCATTTGAAAATTGAAAATTTGTCAGTCAGATTAATTGTTGACTTTCTGTAAAATGTATGGCTGAAATTTTAATAACACAAAGGGATCAAAAAGCACCTCTCTTTAAAATCTTATTTGAAAAAAAATATTCTTAAAAATTTACTCCATTTTATTTTTTTTCCATTTTTTATTATTAGTTTCAGGTGTACAAAACCACATAACAATTAGACACTTAAACACCTCACACAGTAATAATCCCCCCAAGTCTACTAGCCCTCTGACATGGTATAGCTATTACAACACTACTGAATATAATCTCTATGCTGTACTTTACATCCTGTGGCTATGTATACACATATGTAATTATAATTAAACATATACTCATATTATATTCAATATTAATATATCATATTTTATGTTAAATATTATACTTAAATATGTTTAATTATAGTTGACATTCAATATTAATTTATATCAGTTTCAGGTGTACAGTGCAGTGATTAGACATTTATATAATCTATGCGGTATACCCCGAAATGTTCAGTACCCATCTGACACCCTACATAGTCTTTACAACATTATTGATTATATTTCCATAGTGTATTTCACATCCCTATAACTTTTTTGTGACTACGAATTTGTACTTTTGAATCCTTTAACATTTTCACTCATCCCCCAACCTCCTTCCATCTGGCAATCATCAGTTTTTTCTCTGTTATCTATGTGTCTACTTCTGTTTTGTTTGCTCTTTTAGTCTGTTCTTTAGATTCCACGAATAAGTGAGATCTTATGGTATTTGTCTTTCTCAGGCTGACTTACTTCACTTAGCATTGTATCCTATCTTCTAGGTCCATCCATGTTGCAAATGGTAAGATTTCATTATTTTTTATGGCAGAGTAATATTCCTTTATATATATGAATATATATAAACATATATATTCATATTTATATATATGAATTATATACTCATTTATATATATGTATATATATATATACATTCCTTTATATAATCTCCTTATATATATATATATATCTTTATGTATACATATAAAGGAATATTAAGGAATATATATATATTCATATATATAAATATGAATACATATATTCATATATATTCATATATATACAAAGGAATATATATATACATATATGTGTGTATGTGTATATATATATATATACATATATATGTGTATATATATATATATGTATATATATATATTATTTACCTTAGATTTTGAGCTGACACCATGCACTTTGCTGACAGTGTCCAGCCAAAAGCCCAGCAAAGTATTGCTATAAGGTCTTCCCACTTCTTGAAAGAGCAGGATTTTTCTCTGGGTAATAAAGGAATATATATATATATATATATATATATATATATATATATATATTCCTTTGGTTCATACGAAATTGTCATATATATATATATATATATATATATATATGACAATTTCTTTATCCCGTTGTCTATTGATGATCATTTCAGATGTTTCCATATCTTGGCTATTATGAATGGAGATGCAGTAAACGCAGTGGTGCATGTATTTTTTTGAATTGGTGTTTTGGATTTCTCTGGATAAATACCCAGGAGTGAAACTGCTGGGTCATAAGGTAGTTCTATTTTTAATTTTTTGAGGAATGTCCATACTGTCTTCCATAGTGGCTTCACTTATTTGCAATCCCACCAACAGTGCACGAGGGTTCCCTTTTCTCCATATCCTTGCCAGTACTTGTTGTTTATTAATTTATTGATGATAGCCATTCTGGCAAGAGCGAGGTGGTGTCTCATTGTGGTTTTTATTTGCATTTCTCTAATGATTGATGATGTTGAACATTTTTTCATATGCCTATTGGCCATCTGTATGTCCTCTTTGGAGAAATGTCTATTCATGTCCTCTGCCCATTATTTAATTGTATTGTTTAGGAGTTTTTTGGTGTTGAGTTGTATGAGTTTTTTGTAAATTTTGGATATTAACCACTTATCAGATGTATCATTGGCAAATATCTCCTCCCATTCATTAGGATATCTTTTTGTTTTGTTGATGATTTCCTTTGCTGTGAAACAACTTTTTAGTTTGTTGCAGTCCCATTTGTTAATTATGTCTTTTCTTTCCTGTGCCCAAGGAAATATATCAGTAAAAATAGTACTAAGGGTAATATCTGAGAGTTTACATCCTACATTTTCTTCTAGGATTTTTATGGTTTGGGGTCTTACATTTAAGACTTTAATTCATTTTTACTTTATTTTTATATATGGAATAAGAAGGTGGCCCAGTTTTATAATATGCCTTAATGAAAGTTAATCTGCTTTACATACTTTAAATAGCAATCATTTTTAGATAGTTTCCAGAAAAAAAGAAACAGGATAAAAAATTTAATCCTTATGTTTTCTGCATTTCGTATATTAGCATGTTTCTTAGCGTTTGGACTTTTCCGCTTTGATATGTTGTACAATTCTGTTTAATATAATGACATTTTCCTTTTCAGCAAGTACCCTCTATATATTTTTTTTCAAATTTTAGTTGAAGGCATTAGAGAATCTATTAACTTTTATTAATAGTTCATACTTCTGTGGCATTTCAATGCTTCAAAAATGCACAAGTGAATATGAGAAAAATGAATAGCATCATGGTTTGTTTCTAAATGTAAATTTTATCAGTGATGTGTCTCCTCTAAACCATTAAGACTTTTTTAGCTTGTTTTGGCTCTGTGTTCCATTTTCTTTCCACTTGATTTTGCAATTTTCAGTTGCTCCAATTGAAAGCCGTGTCTCCATGCATTTCAGTCTTTTTCTGTTGTAGAAACCCAGCAGAATAGCTGAACACACCAGGCTATAAATACTCATTTCAATCAAACCTAAGTAAAAAGGCTCCATAGTTACAAACTAAAAAAAGATTTGAAGGTATTTGCAGCTTCTACATCTTTCTTATGTGGAGGCAGATTCTCATTTACAAGGCAGTACTTCCGCTCCAGCTGATACATGGTACTGCCCTTCCAAGTGCAATTAAGCTGTGTTAGTGGAGAGATCACTTCAGAAGTTGTGGAAATTAAACATTTATAATATTGGATCAAAAGTGATTTGTGCATCACACTGACGATCCTCCTTTTATACAACTACTAGATCCTTAGATTGCTGGGGTCTCAAAACATGAAAACCATTAGTAGAGCAAAAATAAGTATGAAATGATCATTAGATGCAGTGTCTAATGAAAAATGTATTAGTCCATGCTAATGCAACCCAATAGAAGTTTAAAAGATCGAGGTTAAGCGTGGTCGGCTGCAACAGAGCATAATCACTCATGATGCTCCAGCAGTAGAAAAATCAATGTTTCCAAAGGCTTGGAAATTTTAGCCAAGTGTGTGCACTACAGAAAGTAAGGTCTCTACTTTGCACTGGGGCACCCCTTTCTGTTCTGAACACCACAGGTTAATAGAAATGTTGATAAAATTTTACATGTATCAAAAATAAATAACTCAACTATCTTTCAAGTACTTGTTATGTGGAACATTACAGGTTAGGTAGTGAGCCAAGAGTAAATATAGCTCCTCTTTTATGAATTCAGAGTCCAGTTAAAGGAGGCAGGCAAAAATGCATAAATCAGAAAGATTAAAAATTACAAATAGTTGTATGTGCAGAATCTTATAGGAAATAGCCGAGACTATGTCAAATCCGAAGGAATGAAGAAAGGAATGAAACATTGAAACAAAAGATTGTATAAGGGTAAAGTGATAAAATTTTTGTTGAGTTTGAGGCAGCAGCTGCAGCCCTACTCATGCTCCTGTAACATATCTCCTTGAAAGCAGAATAGGCCAAATGAGAGACCAAAGGTTAGATTTTACAATGCAAGGTTGCAGATTTTCTGATTCTTAGGACCATGTATACATAACTCTGAAATTAACCTTCTCATAATGTATACAAGAGATAAACACCTGATGCATCTATTTATTTTTCAAAAATATAAGGGGGGATTGTTAACTTTTCTTTCTCCTACTGTACTGTATAAGTTTATGTGATACACCATACAGATTTGTAGTCATTTTTATGCTAACTTACATACATACACATCCAGTATTTATTTTATGTTAAATTGTTTTCCATCTCTCTTCTGTATTTGTATGAAGGGGCTTTCTATTTGGCAGCATTGTTCTATTTTACCAACATCGGACAGTCTGGAATTTGTCAGAGCATTTCCTTGCATTGGAAGGAAGATTATTAAGTTCCTTTTTAATTGTAAGTTTTATTTTATGATTCTATTATTTTCATTAAGAGATCAATTAAACAGGATATCCTAGTGATATACATTAATTTAGTTACTGAAAATGTGAGGATTAAGCATAATATTTTTTTAAGTCAATGCATATGACAATCGAAACCATCTACAGCAACAGAGTTTTCAAGTATCTATTAAGATGAACTTATTAATGCACTATCTATTTTCATCCATATGATACTAGGCTACTTCAGAGGACTCTCGACAAGAAGGTACATGTTGCAAATACATTTGTTGTTCTGAAAGAACCATCCACATACACATTAAACCTTTTCATCTTCAAAAGATAGCATCAAAACACTGTCTACTCCCAAAGACTTTTGAAACACTCGTGTCAAAACCCTTGTTTGGCAGTTTTCACTAATGTTTCACCATTACATCATGACTCTCATCCACACTTAATTGAGTCCCTGTGTATTGGTGCATACAATTAAAAGAACAATTGACACACTATAAATAAAGAAGTTTGAATCCCATTAATTAAAAGTTCTGTAAATCCAAATTTTCTATCAAATTATGGCTTATGTTGACAGAGTAAAGCCAAACGAAATAAGCCCTACTCACGACTGCTAAAAATGGGGGGGGCGGGGGATGAGAAACAGTGGAAAGAAAAATGAAGTTTGACCTGATTTACATCTGTAACTCTTTATCTCCATCTATAGTTTTCTATCTTCATCCATATTTATTTCTATATATCACAATTATCCAAGCAGCAAACAGACAAAAATGCATCATTGCCTACTTTTTCAAATGGATTTGGTAAGCAAGGCAAGGCAAAGTGAAATGTCTTAGCTCTTAATCCTGCCTACTCAGGCCACACAAAAGGTTCTGTGAAAATGAGATATGAGGGGAAGCAAGTAATCAGACAGACATCCTTACGTTTCTTCTACTCCTAATTTGGAATGAAGCAGATGGTTAGGGTAGGCAGAAATTCCAGGTATACATACACAAATCTAAAAAATCCTAATTGTAACAGTTATATATGATGTCAGAGGGGTAGTAGCTTGTGGGAGGGGGTTATTACTTTGTGAGGGGTGTAAATGTCAAACTATTACGTTGCTTTGTACACTGGAAACTAATTAAAAACAAAAAATTGTCATACGAAAATTAACATTAAAAAAATCTGAAAAAATTAAAAAAAATAAAAGATCCTAATAACAGAAGCTACTCATAAAGCTCGTCTTTCTCCAAAAGGCATGGGAAACCAGTTTCCTAAGCATTTTTTTGCATATGTGTCTACTGGGAGGATAACTGGAGAATGAAGGCAAAATTATCATAATCACCCAGAGCTCATTATTTCCTTCAGTAAACAGGAATTTAGCAGAAAATAAGTTCAGTGAGAACATCGATGAGGCAAAATACTCTAGGGGCGTATGAAGGCCAGGGAAATAAAGTACTCCAGGAACTCAGATGAAGTTTTTTCTCCAGCTGGACAATAACAATGCAATGGCCCCCAAACGGGGTCGTGCCAGCTGTTTCTTTCAAATATCTATAAATGGACCAGGGATGGGGAGATGGGCGAGTGAAATATTTATTGTAGGGCAAATTGCCACCGTTGAAGTGACTCTTTAGGAGACCCTCAAAAATGGGGAAGATATTCACACCTAAGTCATGGGTTCCACGTAAATGCAAGAGTAATTGTCCTGTGTGTTCATGATGGAGTCAAGAACTAGATAAGGGCAATTACCACTTAAGAAAATAATATTAGGTTGGTGCAAATGTAATTGCAGTTTTTGCTATTATTTTTAACCTTTTAAACCGCAATTACTTTTGCATGAACCTAATGACTTATTCACTAAATTACCAGGGTAATAAGCTGGAAGTTTTGGAATTCTTAATAAATGATGACTGGACCTGAAATAAATTCCAAATGAATCAAAACTTGCTTATTGGTAACTTATACCTTGGAATCATAAATGAATTCATATGTTGAAGGTATCTGTTGTGGGTGTGGGAGGGAAGTTGCTGAGGTCACAGAAAATAAATGAGGAAACTTCAATAATGTCTAACTGTAATAAGATTAACAATCATGAGTTTAATCTCACATTTCCGAATCATGAAATTAAAAAAAATATATTGTTCGAAGTATTATCTTTCATTGACTGATGTTGAATTTACAGAATATTTCATTAACCACAGTTCATTAACCACAAGATATGGCATAACAGAGGTTTTTAAAATAATTTATCTCCTTTTTAACAAAAATATATTAAAATTTCACTTTATTATTTAGAATTCAAATGAAGTACAAATTTATTGTGACATCTTTTTAGAAAGATTTCACAGAAAGTAAGTACTGAAAAGCATTGAAATTTCTTGTCAAACTGAAATCATGACTCAAATCATGACACAAATGCTACTAATACTTTTCAGGCATGAATGGACTATACAAAATATTCAATACATTCTTAGCATCTCAAAGACATATAAACATCTTGATAACTTTTCTGAGGTAATCTTTTCCACTATACAGAATGCATTCAAATTGTTACACAATTTCTCTAAAATCTCACTTACTTTAAAATATTTAGCATCTCTTTATAAATTAATATAAAATTTATACTCACACACATGAATAAGCACCAAAGATAAAAAGATCAAACAGATGTTAGAGTTGAAGTACACATCTGTTTTCAAGTGAGGAAATTTCATGTATGCTAAATTGCATCTGCGCCTTATTTTTCTCATAATAGTAAATATTATAACTAAAAATGGTACTTTACCAATTAAAATGATAATCACCAGGATGTGAATTTTCTACGTCTGTAACCCCAAATGTCGTATTATTTCACATTTTTATTTTGTAAAACACCATCTCTGGCAAAATGTATTTGTGTATCAATGACTTTACCTGTAAAGTCACGTTTCTAATGATTAATTGCATCTGTATACTATTACCAATTATTAAAAGAACTGTGTTGGGATACATTGTCACCAAATGACGACGCTTATTGTTATTAGCAAGCAAAACGCTAATTAGAATCACTTTCTAATTACATAGCTGCATATTTACTATTGATATAAACAGCTGCACTATTTTCTTGACACCACAAAGAATAAGAAAGAGTCATGACTTACTGTCAACTGTGGCAACCCGGAAAAATCAGTTAAGTAAAATTGAATAGGCAAACCCTATGCAATGGTGCACACATGTAAAATGGGTGATGTAACCTAACGGATTAAGTGGGTGCTATACATATATTCATGCAGTTGACATTTATTGCATTTGTATATTGTCGGTTTCTAGAAATATCTGAGAACATATAAGTTGATCATATAATTTATTAACCATGGAAATTTTAAATTTAGGCCAACACAATTTAGAGGTTTTGTGGGAATACACTAGATCCTGACATTATCCACAAGAAAGAAAGGGAAATCTTCTATAAAAGTGACAATCTTCATGGGCAAAGCCTTCATTTTATTTTAAGCATATATATGTCAATATTTGATAGGGAATCCCAGATTTCTCAACTTTTCACCATACTAATCCCCAACACCTTCCTATTCATTCAGACATAGGATAAAGTTAAGAGTGCTATATTTGGAGAAAGGAAATATAATTTCAAACATTGAAATACCTACTTACTTTTACATAAGTCATAATTTTTGAATAAAATTCCTGGCCTCTACACGAACCTGTATTTCTTTTTGTAAGAGGCATTTCAAAATACAAAATATAATTTAAAGTATAACTTCCATTTGTAAAATGTATATTAGTAAAATATAGGTAATATATTCAATATATTTTTAAGATCAGAGACTGTATTGGAAATAATAGTGTGGAATAAATTTGTAAAATGGCTGTACATTTAATCTGAATAGTGCAACTTTGAAAAAAAAAATATTTCTAGAGTTTCCCTCTTCCTACTACTAGTTGGGGATTTCTTGAATATAACCAAAGGGAAGGTCTTTGAAAGTATTCTCAGTACTTAAAATGTTACTCCTATACTGTAAGATAATGAGTGGGTTTTTTTTTCCAGACGAAATCTTATAGATCACATATCTTCAAATTGAGGAGTCTTTCCCCATGTTAACATCATCTCTCTAATACAGCTTCTAACAAGAACATTCCTCTATCAAAGCTTTAATTTATAACAGAAAGTACTTGGCATTTGATATCTGTCTCAAATATATACCTTTTCATGGTGGCTTTTTTGTAATTCTGAAGTGAGGGGAATTACAAAAACCTATTCATAATCTCACTGTCATTGTTATATAGAGATATATTTATGTATGTCTATGTCCATTTAGTCAAGTATAGTGTTGAGGTTTGTATTCTCAGGAAGCCCATTCTGTGATAAAAGTTTAATGTCCAACTATTAACTAAGATCAATGCTTGTGGAAGGGAGAAGAGGCAGCAAATTGGGCAGAAAGAGACAGAGCTACAGTGCAGGCACAACAGCTCAGCTGACTTCACATAAACTTGGGAGGTAAAATAGCCCCTCACTCATTGGGCAGGGGGAAACCCTAAAGAGATGCAATGTTGGCAGGCATAATGGCTCTTCTATGGAGACAATTCCTGAAGGAGCTCATAGTTTAAAAATCCCGCTGACAGTTTTCTCAGCAGTCACCACAAGAAGCTCTTACTTGAGGGGGGTTCTGGATGACTTCTTTTTCTTCACTACACAGAGAATTGCCAAGAGCGTGTGTGTGTGTGTGTGTGTGTGTGTGTGTGTGTGCTGTGAGTATGTGTCAAAGATTTTTTCAACAAAAGTACTCTTTAGTAAGTCCATTTTACACATAATCTACTCAGGAAGTCGAGAGGTAAGTTTAAATAATTGATATTTATGATTTTCTATTGATTAACTATTAATATTCAATACATGATTTTTATTTAAATCTTTTTTGTCTCTTCCTTTTTCTGTCAGAGTTTATGTAATATTACAATTGAGTTTTTCACTATTTAAAATAACTCATCATTAAAATAGTGTGATTGGCATTGTCTTTAAAAATGCAATTATAATTAGTGATTTAATTTTTTAATATTTATAGGAACGTTTCCATGTTTCATTTTTTACTTAAGATTTGATTATTTATATTTTCTTATGAATTTGTCAATTCTACTTACATTTATTAATGTAATCACATAAGTTGTTCATAATAGTCTCTGATTATCTTTTGTATATGGACATGCATTTTCTAGACTTAAACTTTACTAATGCTTAGGAACACAAATCTATAGTTTATAGATTTGTGGTAATAGTTTATAGATTTAAGGTAAATGTTAATACATAAAATATAAATAAGTTATAAACAATTTTTGTCCAGAAGAAATGCAAGTAAATGCTTTAAAGTTGAATATAATTGCAAAGCTATACTTTTATTATAGATCTCAAAATATATACCTCAGGGAGCCTGAGACTCTCTACTAGGTGGTTATAAGTCAAACCTATTAAAATAATGATACTAAGAATTACTTGCCTTTTTAATTGTGTTGATATTTTTATTGGATATGCAAAAGAATAGTGGGTACCTTTTTGCTGGATATATATACATATATATATAAATACACACATATATATATGTGTGTGTGTACATATATATGTGTGTGTGTTGTGTGTGTAAAATTATATAATTTAAGAATATTTTTTGAAGCAGAAACAAATATTTTAAAATCTCTATGTTGAATAAACATTTGTTATTAATTTCCTTAAATATCAAACTTTGAGTATTTTTTAATTTAAACTATTGTGTGAGAAAATGTGCTTTTGCTGCACACCAATCATTGTAATTAAACATATAAAAAGATCCTCCATATCATATGTTACCATGGGAATGAAAATTAAACCAACAATGACAGGCTGCCACATATGTATTGGAATGGCCAATATTCAGGTCACTGGCAAAACCAAATGCTGGGAAGGACAGAAAGAACCAGGAACTTGTATTCATTGTTAGTGGGGATGCACAATAACCACTTAGGAAAACAGTCTGTTTCTTACAAAACTAAACATTTTCTCACCATACAATCCAGCAATCGCTCTACTGATTTTACACAAAGGAGTTGAAAACTACATCTACACAAATACGTTCAAATGGCTCTTCATAACAGCTTTATTCATAATTGCCCAAACTTGGAAGCAACCAAGATGTTCTTCACAGGTAAATGGATAAACAGACAATGGAATATTATTCAGCACTAAAACGAAATGAGCTATCAAGCCATGACAAGACATGGAGAAAAAGCAAAAGCATATTACTAAGTAAAAGAAACCAATCTGAAAAATCCATATATGATATGATTCCAACTATATGATACTTTGGAAAAGCCAAAACTATGGAGTCGATTCAAAGGTCAGTGGTTGCCAGGGGTTAGGGAAGAGGAAAGAATGAATCAGTGGAACACAGAGTATTTTTAGGGTAGTGAGACTACTCTATATGATCCTATGATTGTGAAGATGTGTCATTGTACACTCATCCAAAACCACAGACCATAAGAGTGAACTGTATTGTAAACTATGGGCTCTGGGTAATAATTATGTGTCCATATGTGTATCAATTATAGAAAAAACAATGTACTACTCTCATAAGGGATGTTGGCAATGGGGGAGGCTGTGCCTGTGTGGGGGCAGAGGATATATGGGCTTCTGCACGATTTCTCTATGAACTCTCTAAAACTGCTCTAAAAATAGTTTATTTAAAAAACAAAACAAAAAAACAGTATCGTGAAAAAAAATAACTAAATGGTTTGCTCCATTTCATCTCTCCACAGCCTCATTTGTGTAGGTGATTGTTTTTGTGTGTATGCCCCTTTATATGATTTTTTTCTATTCCCTATTTTTTCTTTTATCATCTATGTTTTGTAACTCTCTGTACCTATGATGGCTAGCTTTCAGATTCGCATATGATATATTCAATAAATACTTATTTCAGTTCCTGATTTAATGTTTTATGATGCTTTGTAATGAGAAGAATGACACATATGGATGGCACACTCTGCCATAGAAAATAATGCCTTTAGTAAACTGTGAAACCTTTGCCTGTGTTACATCTAAACACTTTAGTAGTTAATTAATGACTGGGAGCTAAAGCTCAATAGCAAATAAGAACAGTAGCAGAGGATAATGTGTTAAATTAACATTATTGCTAGTCTGAAATGATGTTTACTATAGATTAAGATAAAGAATTTAATAGGAAGAGATCGAAGGAAGCTTTGGGTTAAGAATTTAGAAGGCATTCTTTTAATAAGGAAAATTTAAAAAAAAAGTAAAATAGATATGTTAATGGATAGAAAACGTTTCTCATTAGAAGAGTAGTAGTGACTGTATTAAAATTAATATAAATGTTAAATTAAGCAAATGCAGGAGTAAATTATTACTTAGCAGTACTGATTTTAAAAGTTTTAAAATTAAAAGCATATTTTCCATGCTTTCTCTCTCTCTCTCTCTCTCTCTCTCTCTCTCTCTCCCTCTCTCTCCCTTCCTTCCTTCCTTCCTGCTTCCCTCCCACCCTCCCTCCTGCCTTCCCTCCCTCCCTTTCTTCCTTCTTTCCTTCCCTCCCTACCTCCTTCTCCATCTCTTTCTTTCATTCTTCCTTTCTTTTGAACTACAAAACCATAAAGTTTCTGAGAAATTACCTGTATATTCTAACACAAATCTTTATGTGTATATTCCAAGTGGAAAATATAAAGAATTGAGAATATACTTTGTTAAATGTATTATCTTTAAATATAAAATATTTATAAATATATGTAAACAAAGTTTATGCTACTTGCATATTTAGAATTGATAACATTACATATAAAGTACTTAGTTAAAACATTATAGTTATTCATAACTATGATTCAGAATCATAGTTATACTGAAAACATATTTAGCTATTTTTCCATCTGAAGAGAAGATAATAGACACAATAAATTCTTTAAATCACTTCCTAATTTATGACTCCATTGAAATATCACTCGATAAACTAAATTAAAAGCCAGACCATTATCAGAATTTCCAATTATTTTATCTTTCTCTAGGTACTTAATTACCAATAAAACCAATATATTTGTTTTAAATAAAAATTAAAACAATATTCTTGAATAATTATTCAACTATAGTTTAAAAAAAATGCATCTGTAGCATGTTAAATTAAGTGATTTAAATAATACCAAGGGATTCTCTTTTCAAACAACAAAAGATCAGATTATAACACAGGTCACCAAAGACCTTTATTTGCTTAGCTGTCACAAGCAACAAGTATCATCAAATGGCACAAAAGCTAAATTGATTTTCTTAAGTTTCTATCATATTCTATAACACAGCCATAATATAGAATAATTGATTTTTAGTACATTAATGTAATGTGATGACATTAAAATTAAATAAGCAGCCAGGGTTAAAAAGGATAATTTCTATTTGTTGCCTATTAACTTTAAGTCTACCATTTTTCTGTGATTGTTCCATGTAAGAGAGATGAAGACACTGAAAGTATCTTTTCTCTATGCAGACAATGAAACAGAAAAATGTAACATTGAGGTATAAACGCTAGAAATGGATTTTCATAGAAAAAAATTTGAAACAGTGGTAGCATTTTGAAGTTTAGTTTTAGGTACTATGAATAAACCATATGGTCTCATCACCAGCATCTGTTAATTATGATGATCAGGTTAAGACTTCTTTCAATAAATGAAAATATTTTGAACTGCTGTTTTTATTTGTTTGTTTGTGTGTTTGTTTGTTTACGTAAGTGGAGGCCATGCAATAAACTAAATAGAATGTTTGTTTCCTTTTGAAGATCTTGGTTAGGAATTTTTGATATTTGCAATTTCTAGCTCATGTTAAAAAAAAAAATTAAGAATGCTCATAAACTCGGCATTTCTTACCATTTTCTAAGCTGTTCTGATGTTAAAAAATGCTTATGTTTAAAAAGTATACTTCATTATGAATATTCAGTGATCAAAATAATAGATTCTTTTCAGACATTTATCACAATGTGATTATGATAATTTGAGATTTTTACATAAGTCATTCAAACTACTAGGCATTAGTGTGTTTACTCTCTGGCAATGTAGTTAAGAAAGCATGTTTACTTCTCAGGTGACTCTAAGTTTGCATTAACCATGAAACAGACTCAAGGAATTCTTCATTGATATGTGGAACTAATGAATACAGTGGATCCCCTTGAATTCCCTACAATTGAAGAAAAAAAAATCAGGACAGTTAGAAACCTGAAACACTTAAAGATTCCAAAGATTGGTAGTTTACTGGCTTGCAGAGTGCACTCTGGCATCTGTGGAGGTGTCTTAGGAAGGTTAGGAGGTGGTTCTATGTAAATGAACAGGCACTGGGATGGTTGAAGAGGTCTTCTTATTTTATGGGTAGTTAGTACTTACAATGAACTATGCTTTTTGCTTATGTGAACTGTTCTTATATTCTTCAATACCAATTGTGTAGAAGAAAATAAAATTTGGAATGGATAATCAATGTCCTAAAAATTGTACTTTTGGAAAATCTCTGACTTCCAAATTTGCACCTACAAGCACCAAGCAATACACATGCATGGCAAAACTAAATCTATTTAAACTAAATCTATTTAAACTACACCTATACGACAAAGATGGAAAAATATTTGTATGTTGCTGTGTCGTGCGGGAGACCCTGCTCGCTGCACCATTTGTCATGCGGGGTGGCCTTCAGGGTCTCTGCTCCCGCTCCCCACATAACGCAGGATATGGTGAGGTCAAAAAGGAACACCCACGGAGCCATAGGTAGGGGAGTCATACCACTATATTCTCTCTGGCGGCACTATACTCTCACTGGAGGCTAGATCCACACTTTCCGCAAACCGCCATCCACGCTTGCCAGCCCAGCCGCCATCTTCTTGCTAGCCCCCATTCTTCCTCTCTTCTCCTTCCCCTGCTAGCGTAGCCACAGCAGTTATATTAGCGGCTAATTGGCTAACTGGCTACAGCTGACGGCCAATCAGCCACAGCTGACGGCCATCTACTACCCGAGCCAGCACTCCTCCACGTGAGGCCGAGAGCCTGTAAACTACTTTCTGGGGCTCTGTCCCCACATGCTGTCATGCAGGGTGTCATGCAGGGTCACTGATCCCGCTCCCCACATAAGAACGCAGGATATGGTGAGGCCAAAATGGGACACCCATGGAGCCATAGATAGGGGAGTCATAATACCATAGTCTCACTGGCGGATGGGCTGGAGACACAAGAAGCAGGAGCCACACGATCTGCAACCTGCCGTCCACTTCTCTGCAACCCGCAACTCACACTCTGCCGTGCTAACTGCAATCCACTCTTGCTAGCTCAGCCACCATCTTCTTGCTAGCCCCCATCTGCTGCTAGCGTAGCCACAGCAGTTATATTAGTGGCCAATGGCTCACTGGTTACAGCTGACGGCCAACTAGCCACAGCTGATGCCATCCAAGCACAGTTGATGGCCATTTACTACCTGAACCAGCACCTTTCCACATGAGGGTGAGAGCCTGGAAATTGCACTCCTGGATCTGTCCCCAAACTAACCCTACAGGGTTTCCCCTCACGTTCTACGCGACAAGCGTCTTCCGCGAGGGGCCCTCTGTGAGGAGCCTGGAGGTGAACGCAATATCCTGGACACAGCCAGGCTCTCTGGACACAGCCAGGGCTTCTCAGGGCACCACCAGTCCTTCTGGGAATAGCCAGACTTCCTAGGCTTCTTAGGTTACAACCAGTCTCTCTGGGCACAGTCAGGGCTCTCAGGGCACCACCAGTACTTCTGGGCACAGCCAGACTTCCTGGACTCAACCAGGGCTCTCAGGGCACTGCTACCCTCTCTGGGCACAGCCAGACTTCCTGGACATAGCCTGGGTCTCTCAGGGCACCGCCACTCTCTCTGGGCACAGCCAGACTTCCTGGGCTCAGCCAGGGCTCTCAAGGCACTGCCACCCTCTCTGGGCACAGCCAGACTTCCTGGACTCAGCCAGGGGTCTCAGGGCACTGCCACTCTCTCTGGGCACAGCCAGACTTCCTGGGCTCAGCCGGGTCTCTCAGGACACTGCCACTCTCTCTGGGCACAGCCAGACTTCCTGGGCTCAGCCAGGGCTCTCAGGTCACTGCCACTCTTTCTGGGCACAGCCAGACTTCCTGGGCTCAGCCAGGGCTCTCAGGGCACTGCCACTCTCTCTGGGCCTCTCAGGGTATCGTGCTAGAACAACAATGACTCACAGTCAAGGTGCTTACATATTCTCGATGGCGGCCGGTTGGGACACAAAAGCAAACATCCGCCAGTTCCACTGCATGGTGGTGTGTTCCCCAGCAAACAGTCAAGCAGTCCATTAAATTACAGATGGAAGGCAATTCCCCATAATCCACAGTCATTCACCAGGGCTGTCCTGGGGGTGAGGGATGACCTTGACTTCACCCTCATCTCCCACGGAGGACTCAGCAAGAGTTTCCCCCTGGGACTAAAAGTCCTGCATCTGGGCTGCCTCAGCAAGCAATTCCCAGCCCAGGGCCACAATGACCTTCGCTTTCTTCAGCCTATGCTGGTTGGGGAACCGTCCACGTCTTCCTACCCCTCCACAGGGATCCAGCTCTCCAGCAGCTGGTCCTCCTGGTCTTCCTGAGATTGAGTGTTCATACACACAAACTGCTCCACTGCCCTTCGGAGAGCTTTGGCCAGCACCATACTCTGCTTGTTGTGCCATGTGTCACGTGGGGAGTCATGCAGGGTCTCTAGTCCTGCTCCCCACGTAAGAAAGCAGAATATGACTAGGTCAAAAAGGAACATCCATGGAGCCAAAGATACTGGAGTCATACCACTATATTCTCACTGGCAGCTGGGTTGGAGACACAGGAAGCAGGATCCACACGATCTAAAACTCCCCATGCTAACTGCAATCACACTTGCTAGTTTAGCCATCTTCATGCTAGCCCCCATTTTTCTGCTAGCGTAGCCACAGCAGTTATATTAGTGGCCAATGGCTCACTGGTTATAGCTGACGGCCAACTAGCCACAGCTGATGGCCATCCAATCACAGTTGATGGCCATTTACTACCTGATCTAACACCTTTCCACGTGAGGCCAAGAGCCTGGAAACTACACTCCTGGCTCTGTCCCCACAGTTGCTTTACAGAGTAATTATTTGTAAAGATAAATATATTGTTTGTGATTATGATTTTGTATGAGTAGAAGTATATAGAAAATTGAGGTAATATTGCAGTATGATTATTTTAAGAAAATCTTGAGAGAAAGAGAACGATATAAAATACAGGCCTTTTTACTTTTATGGTGCATCTCTTGGAGAATCCCTATTTCCCACAAACTCACCTGCCTGCTTTTCCCCAGGTTATCACCACAGCAGCTGGGGAAACTCCATAACAGAGGAAACTCCATAACAGAGCAATTGGATTCTATTCGAAATTCATAACCACTTCCTCTGAGGGCTTTGTTATCAGGATCCAAAAATATTATATATATATCCCCACCTACTATGGGGATTTAGAAAATATCCTTAATTTTTCTTACAAGTGCAGATGTATTTCATGTTTATTGGAAACAATTAAAATGGCACAGAAACATGAAATATAATTTAGCACTTATACGATATGAAAGATCATGTCACAGGATAGTTAGGGACACAGGCATTTATCGAAACTATCACTCAAATAAATTTACATTACACATGGTAAGTTTATTAATGAGATTTAAGTTTTAAGATTTAAGTTTATTACTTAATACTATGACATGGACTGGTTCCTGTTGATGTTCGCAGAGAAAAATTCTCCAAGGAAATGGATGGATTCCTGAGACATGAAAATAAGAAATTAATTCGGTGAAGGGTTCCACCTGTAACCCATCAGGAAACAATAAATGGAGGCCAGTGGGGCTGGAACTAAAAAAGGAGGAGATTCATGAAGCTGTAGTTAGTCCAGGGCCACATGGCTTTGTCTTCACCCAATTTTTCTGAGACCCCTAAGAAAAGAGAGAAGCCTTCACATGGTCTAGTGGGGACGGGAATGCTTCACATTCCATTCTAATGCAGTTGTGTTAAACTGATTCCTCAGCCCAGTAAGGCTGCCCCTTCTGCTGGTGCTCTAGTCATAGGGCCATCCTGGGCATCCTATTCTCTATGAGGTTGGTGCAAAAGTCATTGCAGTTTGAAGGTCAAAAATAATTGCAAAAAACCACAATTATTTTTGCACCAACCTAATAGTATTCTTTTCATTCAAAGGTGGGATGTCCCCCAATTTCTGCCTGCTTCTGTCCTGTGCCTTCTGTTGGTTTTGAATTTTTCCCCCTCAGATTTTATCATTTTTTACTGTAAGCAGAATAAATGCAATAAAGGAGCATTTTATATATATATATATATATATATATATATATATATATATATATATATATATAATATATATATATATTACATATTATATATAAATGCAATAAAGGAGCATTATATATAATATAATATATAATAAATAAATATAAATATATATATATATATATATATATATATATATATATATATATATAATAAAAGTGTGTCTCTTCCTTTTGGCTTTCTCTTCTAGTCCCTGTAAATAACCAGGCTCAAATTCAGATCTGAGAATATGTAATAAACACTAACAATATTTTTTTTAATAATAAATTAGAAATACTCATGCTATTTTAATCACATAAAATCAAATATCACCTGGCAATGTTTTGTCAATGTGTCTGAATGCAATCATTTCTGAGGTAAGTGGAAAGGATAGGAAGTGGAATGTAAAACTAAAATAAGAATAACTGTTTAACTGATTAGCAAAGCACTACTTTGCCAAGCAGCAGTTCACTGTTTTTATATTGTAAGTTCCTTTCCACTGGTTTTTGAAATCCCTTTTTACCCTTATTCAGTGAAATATATAAGTATTTAGTTGAAGGTGATTTATAAATGCATGAGTGGCTGAATGCTTTCCCTTTTTCTGATTCTGAGAGTAGAATTTGCTTCTGTGTATTTCATGCTTTGTGTACCTACTCAAAAGATATATTTTCGGTATATATTTAAGGATTTTCACATACTCCAGAAGAAATTTAAAGTAAACATACATAGACCACCAAACTGAAAAATCATGTTGACTTGTGTTCCAGATTTTTGACCCTTATTCTTTGTAAGAGTACAAATGCATATGAAGTTTGAATTCCAGGAAAAAACTACTTGTAGATATCTATTTCTATTTTCTTGAAATGCCCAAGAGGCTTTATATTTTCATTTTGATTTATTGCATGTCCCATTAAAGTGCCTCAGTTATGAATGATTTGGTCTACTAATGTCTTCTTATTTTTAATGCAAGCATTGTATTAGTTATTTTTGCCATTAAATAAAATACCTCAAATTATGTGGCTTAAAACAAGATCCAGATTCTGTAAGGCAGAAGACTGGATATTGCTTGGCTGGATCCTCCAAGTTCACAAGGCTTCAGTCAAGAGGGCAGCCAGGGCTGCCAGCTCCTCTGAGGCTCAAGGTTCTCTTCTAAGTTTACTGATTATTGTAAATCCCTTGAAGTTACATGACTGAGGCCCCCCAGCTTTTGGAAATCACCAATTTTTCTCTACTACATGGCCCTCTACACAACATGGCAGTTTTCTGTTACAAGGTCAAGAGGATTGTGTACTTCTGCTGCCTGCCATTTACTTCCTGTGTCTTTTTTACAAGGCTCACCTGATTACATCACAACTACAGCCAGGAACAGTCTTTTTGTTGGTTAACACAGAGTCAGCTGCCCAGACATCTTAATTATACATCTCCAAAATCCATTTACCTTTGCCATATGAGGTAATTTAAACAAGGGAGTGATATGCCATTATATTCATAGGCCTTGTAGGACATTTGATCCTGTCCAAAACATTCATGGAGACATTTGGTTCACACCAAAAAGTCCTTGAAATTTGGTCCTGTCCAAAATTTCCACACTTTCAAAATTTCCCTGGGTTTGGATAGTCCATATTTTATTCATACTTCAGGACTAATATATAAAAAATACTGTCACGATTTATTGGTCCAGTTATGATGGTGTGGCTACATTGCCAATAATAACCCTTCTCACCTCAGTAGCCCAGCTGGTAATGGCACATGGGGTTTAGCAGATGGGTTGGTGTGGACTAAATATCAATGTGGACATTTCAGACAGGACCAAATGTCTGCTAATCAACTACAGGTCCCACCTACACTTAACAAGAGGGAATTATGTAGGGCATGTTCATGGGGGGGGGCAGAAATCTTGGGGTCAGTTTAAAATTCTACCTGCTATGTGAGTTTAAAAGACATTTCAAAAACAGTATGTTTAATTTAATTGTTTCAGGAAGGTAAGGGTGCAAACCAAAGTGTTCATTTTGTAAACAATACACTGTGTGTTTCCGGAGTCCAGTGGTCAATTAAACATTAATATTTTTCATTTGAAAATGATACAGAGTCCCTCTCACAGGTAAATAAATTGCAGGTTTAAGAAGGGGAAACAAAATTAAATACAACCCTTTTTCTCACATGATGCAATCTGTTAACAATTTGCTAAGGATTTTTTAAAGATTGTACATGAGTTCGAATTAAATGCAATTTAATTCCATTTGCAGTTGGAATCACATACAATTAGATGAGTTTGTATTTATAATATTACCAAATTATCTTCCATTATCACGTAAGAAAATGCCTTAAAGGTGGAAGAGGAGTCCCGAATTAACTTTTCTGGTTCTTGAAGCACACCTACTAGTCTCAGCCTGTTTAAACAATATGTAAGGAGCTCTATCAATTTTTGCTTTTCACTACTTGGTCCTAAACGAAATAACAAGTAACGGATGCGCTCTATAGTTTTCTGATTTATTATTGCCATTACCAAATTAGGTTTTCATTGCTTAAGTATACTTCAATCTGTTAGATGGCACTTTAGAACATGGTTATGTTTCTCATTATAGCATTCAGCATCTTAGAAGGACTTATATCATTTAAGCAATTTATATGACAACTGTAGGTGTTTGTCAGAATCAAGAACAACGTCCTTAAAATTTTTAGAAAGAATAATGGAGATCAATTCTGTCATCGTTGTTAAGTTTTCTCAAAGACGTCTTGATAGGTAGAAGATACAAAAGGAAAATTATGATATGGAACTGACCTCTAATCATATTCACTCCTTTGTAAGAGTTCATCTTGCTAAACAGCTTCTCATTAAGTAAATCAAGCATTTGGGGGGCATCACTCTATATGCTCCTTAATGTTAAATATATTCAGTATCTGTTTTTCAATTAGCTAGATGGAATTTTGTATTTTAATATTTAACATGCATGTGGTGCATACAGCCGTGTGAAACTTAAATCCTTCAGTTTAGCTTTACATGATTAACGTTTCACCCAGCTTAATCTGTATATTTGATTTTAAACTTCTGGGATGGTCTAGGATGCATGCTTTGAATGAACAAACAACAGCCTCAACTCTGAGAAGATGATTTTGTTATGGTTTGACTAGCAGAACTGATCCATCTGCTCTCAATTTCTTGCCCTTTACAATTCACTTGTATGTGTGTATGTGTGTGTTTCATTCACAGTTTGGCTTCTGCAAAATGCTTCGGTTACCTTTCAAACACAATAAGAAGTGCTGTCAGTTTATTCATCTGTTCCTTCACGTAAAGTGCTGTCAGTTTATTCATCTGTTCCTTCACGTACAGGATTGAAAAAGAGACTGGAGAAAGTAACAACTTTCTATTTCTGAAAACTTCCTACAATTATATTGAATGAAACAAAATTGAAATAAGCATAAAAACAGCTTCCAGTATGGTGCTTGGGGGTGAGGAATTTAATGACCATGCTACATGTTACATTAGAGTTTGTTTTAGTAGGTTAAAATTTCCACATAGATCAAACATCTGCTTGTCCTTGAATATATTCTTTATCTAGGTTTTCAAGTATTGTACACTATTGTTTTGTTCCTGTTGCCAAAATGTTCTATGCAATTTTTAAGCAAGAATAATCCTATGTAACCAGAGTTTTCATTTAATTTCTAATATCCTTCCCTGCAAAAATCATGAGAGAATAGGGTCCATAGTTCTGATGCTAAAACTTGGGCTATTCTTAAAGAAATATTTTATTTCCTCAATTCCCTGTATCAGCCCCTCTCTTCCAAACCCAGTTGGGAGTTTGAGAATATGGCATACTCTTTCAACTCTTAACCACCAAAAAAAGAAAAAAAAGAAAAGGAATTTTAAAAGGTTAACCTTCTTTAATAAAGAATAAAAAGAAAAATCATTTGCACAAAGGATTGCAACTTGAGAGAACCAGATTCAGGTAGCAACTCCAACTGTGCTCTGGAGAAAACAAAGAAAGGCAGGGTTTGTAAAGGCAAAAACCACAAAATGTAATTATTTCATGCAAATAAAGGACTGCTGGCTAGGTTAATGGGGATTGCTTAGTTCCAGTATGCTCAAGGGGAAGGCAAAACTACAAAGAAGGAAGTGAAGTCCATGTGTCCACGTAGCAGTTGTTCCAGGTTGTTTATGGCTCCAGGATGTTTTGAGCTGACTTTAGCAACAGGTTTAGCAACTTAATAGCAGCTCTGGGAACCCAGACACAAGATGTGCAGAGGCTGCATGGGCCCACTTCCTTAATAGCCTCCTGACTCTATGTTAAGTGACTCCCTTAGCAATCTTTATTCCATTTCATTTTCTCCATTATCACAACTTATATCCTTACAAAAAGCACATAAAAACTTATCACTAACTTGAAACACGGCACATAGACTTATAAGTCTTGAAGCAGATGATCAACTGTTACTTTTATGGCATGCATTAAAAATATTTCACGTTTCTCTGAAGCAACGTGAGCTTCAAATGTGTATACAATATAACCATGGATGATCTTGTGAGTATAAGACACTATACCTTATTCATAGATTGGAAGATTTATCACTCATTATAATAAATAGGTATGCAACATGTACAATGGGTAAGACACTGAGCTAGCATCTCAAGTTAAAAAAAATGTTCAATGGAAATGTATTTAGCATCATCAGCCATTATGGAAATGAAAGTTAAAACCACAATGAGATTTCACTATATACCTACCAAATAACTGTACAAAAAAAAAAAAAAAAAAAAAAAAAAAGTGTGTTATCACACAATTATTTTTTGGGCTTAAAGATTCTGACCCCAGAAAGCTAAAGTCAAAGTCCACGCAGCCAGCTGCCCATCAGAACCCTTCTGAGACATTCAGACCAACAAGTGGTATCTCTGAGGCAACCTCCGGGAGGCTAATGGAATCCAAAGGGACTCCTTTAACTTGAGGAGAAATATTATTTTTAATTTGAACAGCATTTTTCCTTCAGACATAAGTATAGACGGAGTTGTCAACAATATTAGGATGAGCAATAGATAACATCCACATACACATTTGGCATACCTTTATTGTAGTTTAGCAATTTAAACCCACTACTCTGATTTCAATTATGTGCAAAACAAAAAAACACAGAAAGTTATCCCCAAAGAGTGAAAATATCCATTTACCCCAGATTTATGAGAACAGCAACATGTCTGCATTAGAAATCTGGCATACATTTGTTTGTTATATAATGACAATTATAACTTTATAATTGTAGTGTGTGTTATACTTCAATACAAGCTTATAGGAAAAAGCACTGCCCCTTAATCTCATCCCATTTGAGTCTGACTTTTTTGTAAACTTTTGTGTTTAATTCAAAGCACAATATTAAATTGCAGGTCAACATAATATGTTGCAACATGTTCATTCATTCTTACCAACAGAAATTATGCTGTAAATATGATCACATAATACATAGAATTATGTTCTTTAGCACCATCTAGCTTACTTTTTGAGCAATTCACAGCAGTACAATTTATCTTGTATAACAATTGGACGATAACAATTTTGGATAGTATAGCTAGGAAGATCTATGAAGATAGGTCAAAATGACAAAGTATTAATGTCATTTTTTTTTAAATTACTATATGCACACTGTTGTTTTCTCACGGCATTAGGGACTGGTCTTGTAGTACTGTCATCAAGTCTTAACAAATCATTTTTTTGTGCTAATTGCAGAAACGCTTTATTTAAAACAATAGGAACATTCCATTTAATTGCACTTCAGTTGCTGATAATCTGTAGAACTAACATATTTTTTGTCAATGAAGATTGAGAGCACTTTATACAAAATGCTCATCATCTTTGTATAATGAAATACAAGTTATTAACACTACCCTGACAGAAATAGCTAAGTCATGTAGAGATCAGGGAAACACAATTTAATTGAAACGATAAGCACAGTTAATCATATGAAAATAACACCATTGTTTACCAAATTTCTTCTAGAAGAAAATATTTTGATCAATACCTTACTGTAATACACTAGGTTATTCTGATATTTCCTAGTAATTTGCATTTGTGTCACTACTTAAATGTATTGATTCTGCTTGAGATTTCCACTTTTCATTTTATTTTACAATAGCTTGTTGTTACCATGTATTGTATGGCTGTTTCTAGCTGAGCATATCTATTTAGGAGAAAGCATCAAACTCTGATAAATGCAAGCTATGCACTAGTGTAATGTAATGTATAAGAACATTTGATGAATGTTAGCTAAGAAAAATATTAAAGCAATAGGTATTTTGAAATTAACTATGGTTTTAAGATGCTAATAATAAGAATATTCAAGCAAATATTAAGGTATTCTTATATACTATATTAATTAGCATATGATATGGTTACCTTACTTTATATAATTGTAATAAGCTATTTTAAAGAATAATCCATCAATATAAAAATATAGAAGTTGTATATTTTGTTAAAATGAATACATTTTTCCAATTCTTCCAGGAAAAATATTTATTCCAGATATGACTCTCTTGAGTTGAAACTTAGAATAAATATGAGATTAGTCTGGTTATCAAAACGATATAAATTTTTTAGGTATTAGAATAATTATTTCAGATCTTAGTCACTTATCCAACAAATATTTATCAAATTAATGTTATTTGCTAGTCACTGGTTAAAGGACCAGGATTCAGTGTTACTCAATGCAGTTATGGTCTTTGATCTAAAAGAGCTTTTACACTAATAGAGAGATAAAAACTGTATGTCCGTGTGTGTGGGTGACATACGTGAAATAGTACTAAGAGTTGTATGGCAAATTAAAGTAAGTGATGTGATAGTGACTTTTTTTCTTAACTGGATGAGCAAAAGGATGACATTTAAGAAGAAATATGAAGGTTAAGAATCAACCATTGAACGAGAAGGAAGAATAATCCAAGAAATCAGAATGCCTATTTCAAAGACTTTTAAGTGACTAAGAGCTTATCATATTTGAAAAACTAAAAGTGTATTGTGGGTTTAACATAGAAGGTAAGAGGAAGATTGATGAGATATATATCTGGGGCCAGAGTACATAAGGCTTTCATTAGCTAGGGGAGGGGGTTTCAATCTCTTCCTTCCTTCCTTCCTCCCTTTCTTTCTCCCTCCCTCCCTCCCTCCCTCCCTCCCTCCCTCCCTCCCTCCCTCCCTCCCTCCCTCCCTCCCTTCCTTCTTTTCTTCTTTCCTTCTTTCAGAAATTCCAGTGAGAGTTGACAACGTCTTTTATTAGGATGGTAGTAAGACACTAGGTAAGGACATGTACAGAGTCCGTATACTCTCGAAGGTAACATAAGTGGGATATTCTGATGAAATAAATTTCAGAGACTGGTTGGGGAAAGAAAGAAGTATCAAGGGGAACACAATTATTTTAGTCTTGAAAACTGGTTAAATGACCAGAATTGAGTGGTACTCAATACAATTATGGCCTTTGATCTAAAAGAGCTGCTACACTAATAGGGAGATACAAACTGTATGTCTGTGTGTGTGGGTGACATATGTGAAATAGTACTAATAGCTGTATAGCAAATTAAAGTAAGTGATGTGATAGTGACATTTTTTTCTATCTGGATGAGCAAAAGGATGACATTTAGTGTTTCCTTCAAAACTTGGATGCTAATATTGCCTTTTACAATATGTAGACTGGTGGACATGCCATTTAAGTGATGGCAGAATAAGTGATGTTTTGGTCAGTTTTGAGAAGTTTGTCTTGTTGAGATATCTAGTAAATAATTACTGATACAAATCATGAGTTTGAACTGGAAGTCGGGATAGGAAATACAGCTTTTGGAATCATCTGCACATACATGGAATTGTTTTTGCCCCTAAGATATAAACATGTAATCCTAGTTGAAGTAGTTTTAACCACTGGTTTTATATGATATGAGAAAGAAAAAGAAATTATATATATATATATATATATATATATATATATATATATATGGAAATATATATATATATGTATATGTATATGTATATATATACACACACATATATATACATATATGTTTGTATATATATATATATGTGTGTGTGTGTGTATATATATATATATATATTTACATTTAAAAATAGTACATTGATCTAGGAACTTTGAAAGCAAAGTAAAGAAAAAAGCTATAGTTTCAATGCTTATGAACATAACAATGAGTATTTTAGTGTATTTATTTTTAGATTTCTAGGTAGAAATTATAATGCTCATTATACAGTGACAATGTACACTGTAAAGCATGATTGCAGCTAAAATATCATCAAACGAGTTTTGCTTAATTAGGAGGTTATTTTTTCCTTAACTCAAAACAGTAGTTCTGTTAGAGCACATCCTTACCTCATTTATTTCCAAAATCTATGTCCCCTATGCTATTTTCTTTACAGGACTACAGGCTGCCCAGTAGATGATAGAAGCAGAAGTAAAATGAGGCTACAATAGGTAACGCTTACCTAGATGCAGTGCATAGGAAAAGCATAATACAGAGCCAAATATCTCAATCTGGTCACCCTACACCCTAGCATTGTCTCTCCTTGCCTGTTTTGCAGGATGCAGCTATTCTTCTGTACTTAATTTAATTTGCAATATTTTGTTGATGGCAAGGATTCTGTACTTCCCCTATTTTCCTCTAAGCATCTGCCTTTTACGTTCCTTGATCATTGCCTATAAGATTAAACAGCCTTTATTAGGGAGCAAAGTCTTGTTTTTTACCCCATGCTCTGCCATCCTGGAAACAGCTTCAGAGCCTTATCTCATATTTATACAGAATGCCAAATCCTGTTCCTTTAATTGTCTCAGCTGGGGAGCCAAGAGTACATAAAACAGCTGGTGGCAAGTGTGTATGCATCACATAGGTAGGGCAGACTCTCCTCTGTGAAAGGCAATGCTGTACTCAGAATCTTTGCAGTTAGGGGTTCTTCCTTCAGGGGGAAACCAACTCAATTGGTTCTGTTAAAATTCATTTACTATACACAACCACCTTCCAGATGGTAGTCTCGGACACCAGAAAAGTGGCCAAAGCAGACTTGTGGTTATAAAGCTGGACATGTGACAGGGTAAAGATTGTTTTTCTAACAAGCAACTGAGAAAACAAAAAACAAAAAACAGAAACGTTTAAGAAATGGAAACTTCCTAACTCAGCTCTTCAGACTCAGTACTAATGTTTTTGTGCTTTACGGTTAGCATAAAAACTGAGATGCTGTTTTGTTCATTTGTACATGTTTTAAAGACCTATTGTAGGTCTTCACTGTTTTTCTGATAATGCACAACATTCTTTTAAAGACAAAAATGCTACACAATTTTGCATGTTTTGTTCATAATTTAGTCTTTTTGTCTTGAGGAGATTTCTATTTCTATGTCTATGAAATTAGATAACTTTGAAGTTTAGAGAAAAGAAAAAAATCATTATCACTTTGTCTATCATCTTTGTTCTCATATTTTAGCCTTGAAGAATAAAAGGTCACATTTGCTATGCACCTATATGCTTTTGTTCATGCCTCTAAATTCAATCTATATATATATTTTCTATTGATTTCAAATTAGATTCAAATTTGGATGAGTTATATGGAACACTTAGAAAACGTAGCTTGAAATGAATAACTTAGTGTTGCATTCCACATTTGCAAAAAATATATTAATAACAATCACATTTAAGAGATTTCTTGATTTGATAATATGTTGCTAGCATTATTTTAAAATAAAGTTAAATCCCAAAGTAAATAAGTCGCAGATTGATTTATATATAAAGATTATACAATTTTTTTTTTTTTTTAGTATCTCCCACATATGCAAGAGAAATTTTTAAGGAATTCAAAGTAACTACACCAGGGAAACTAAATTATTCAAAATGATCTTCTGGTATATAATAGAAATTTTATGAGTGCTTGAACTTATGTTTTTAGAATATCAGAGTGTTGAAACTAGGACTTCAAGATTTTTGATAGAGAGAAAAGTCAGTTTGTAATATAAGCAATTTGACAATTAGTTTTATGTATAACTATATCATTTCTTCATGCATTAAATGTATTGATGGTTTACTGTGCAACAGACACTGTTGAAATTGAAAGGGTGCATTGCTAAGCCAACAAACACACAGATAAAAATAAGAAATATAGCCCATTTGGTATATATTAAAAGTTGAATGAAATGGTTGAAAATAAAAATAAATGACAGACAAAAAAGGTTGCCTAACTTCACTTTCACATAATGTGCATAATGGAAAAACAAGAGCACCTATTCTACAATTTGCTAAGAAACTGACAGGAAAGATGAAAAAAAAGAAAAAAGAAACTTATCGATGTAGAATAATATAAACAGAAAAAATGACTACAGCCAAGTTCCTTCAATTCTGTGACAAATTCATTTGATTTTGAATGGCATGGAAAGTGTTTAGCCATCAATTTGCTTTTATTCAGAGATATTTCTGAGGGGGATTTTGATTTTGCTAGACTGTTGTTCTGGAAATTAGTTTTCAGAGTTGCAGGTGTTAGAATGACATTCTTAGAATTTATTTTTAAGTAAACGCCTTTGAGAAGATAAAGAAATACACAATGTATGCCAATAAAAAGTTATTTTCAAATCAGATAATAAAATGCTTTATGTATATTTTATATCCCTACCTAATAATAAAATAATTTATATTTTCAATAGATGTCTTTATTGTATCATTCCAGATTTTCCTATTTCTCAAGTGAGATCAGTCTATTTCATACACTACCCATTGGGGAAATAATAGATAAAAGTGAAAAATTAATATTTATACATTTGTGATACCTTTCCAACACTGTTACTATTTGTCTTGTTAATAATAGCCATTCTGACTGGGGTGACTGGGAACATTTGTGACAATATGGATGGATCTTGAGAGTATAATGTTTAGCGAAATAAGTCAGACAGAAAAAGCAGAGAACCATGTGATTTCACTGATATGTGGTATATAAACCAAAAACAACAAAAAGAACAAGACAAACAAGTGAGAAACAAAAACTCATAGACACAGACAATAGTTTAGTGGTTACCAGGGCGTAAGGGGGCAGGGGCTGGTAGATGAGGGTAAAGAGGATCAAATAAATGGTGATGGAAGGAGAACTGACTCTGGGTGGTGAACATACAATGGGATTTACAGATGATGTAATACAGAATTGTGCACCTGAAATCTATGTAATTTCACTAACAACTGTCACCCCAATAAATTAAAAAATAAATAAATAAATAAAAGGAAAGAAAAAAAATTAATGAACATGCCAGAATATGTATATATGAATATAAATGGTAACACTCATTATAGCTATTGTGTTAAGACATTATAGGTATTGTGTGAGAAATTATAGCTATTGTGTTAAGGTTGCATAATTTACACATATTAAATTTAAAATACTTATGGGTACATATGAAATGGTATAATGAGTACACACTAATAATTAATTGTTTTAAATCAAATATTAACTTCCAAAGAATAATGTTAAAATAAATTTAAGATGAAATGAGAGAATTTGTGATTGGAGAACTCACTTTTCAACAAAACAGCTCTGCTTCCACTAAAGGCAAAAACAAATCTATACTTTAAAATATCCTTTCAGCATGTATCAACATCTTTTTATTTCTCTGTTTCTCTTTAGAAATATACTTAATTCACCCAACACAGCAAATAAATACTTGGTAGATTAAGGAAACTCAAATATAAATACTATTTACAACTTAAAAATTCTGATATTAGATGGGTTTTGTTTTAAAAATTTTTGTTGATCATACAAATTATTACATTTTCTTCTATTTTGTATTAATCTCTCTTAAGAACTGTCTTCAATTGTCTTTGATAAAATAACACATGCAGTAAGTTCTGGTACATTAGTATAATGTAAGGTTGAAAGTAAAATTGAAAGCTCAGATACAATAAAATACTGACAAATCATGAAGTTTCTGTAAACAACATTTTACAAAACTGTCCACTTAAATGCAGGAGCATTACAATAAATATAAAAATAACTTATATATGCAAATAAACTACATTTTTCTAGTACTCATTAGTGTATTATAGAATAAAACTCACAGATGCATTTGTCACACTTTGAAATTTTAAAGAAGGCTGCTGCAAAATTGTATGACTTTCTAAAAATTATTCATTTCATATATATTGAGGTCCTATTGATTGTGTGCCCCTTAATTAACTGCTGGCAACGCAAAAATAGACAAAATAATATCTAATGACACTAACTTTGACCCTCAACTCAGAGATCACAATAATTGATTTTATCATTTTATAAAGAAACAAAACAAAATCCAGCCAGATTAGTGCCTTGGACAAACTCACAGAGCACACAAAATTTACAGACAAGTATAGGAAACCCCACAGGACAGTAAAAATGAGGAGAGATGCAGAACGGGAGAAGAGCTATTAACATGACAAGGCCCAAAGGGACAAAGGGATGAAATCAAGAAAGAGAAAGCTGGCGAAGGTCATCTGGCAGTAGCTATGGCCTTCGATTGAGAGGTTCTGCTGGTACAAGTGAACCCAAAGAAAGGAAACTAGAGAAAATACTAACAACCTCCCACTCCTCCCACCCTTTGATCTCCTGCTTGACTTCCATTGTTACATGTTGGCTTAAACCAATCGGAGCCAAATTAAATACACTAAACAGGCTCAAATCTTGGATCACTGAGCAATATGTATAGAAGGATGGACAGTGGATTGGAACTGGAGAGTGAATGATATCCTCCATCCTCAACCCTCTTTACCCTCAACTTCAACTACTTTTTTTTTTTTGTTTAGGTACAATGTTGTATACACAGTGCAGTTTCTCATCTTCTACTGTACAATCATAGGTGATATTAATTTGATCATACGCCTACCTAAAACCGAAAATATTAGCTTACCAGCATTCTTCATATAAGATAGTGGGAGGGGGGTGAAAAAATGAAATAATTTATTAGCATAAAGAATATGCTACAGTCTTCTCTTTTATATTTAATTATAAAGCTTAACATTGTCATCACCTTCTTCCTCCCCTATGTTTCCTTTTGCTTCAGACAGACAAGGTCTTTGCCTAGTGGAACAACACTCACTCCTGTATCATCTGAGTCCTTGGAAGCTTTATCTTTATTGAGTTGTATTCTATTGGGACTATTGGGCAGGAGGAATGAAAAAGCACCACAGTGAGTCATACTAGCTAGGAAAAAAATAAAAAAATAAAAACTGCATTGTCCCTATTGTGAAACAATGACCGAAATTTTCTGAGAACAGTTAATATACAACCTTCTCCTTGCCTGTAGGCTCAGTGGATGAGGACCCCAAAGTCTTTAGAAGACAGTCTAAACTTCCCTTTTATCAGAAATGTGACTTCTTTCTCTCAGAGAAGCATTTATCCTTCGGGCATTAGGACCTCCCAACCCATCAAGATTGTAGGGGCAAAATAAAATTTCCTCTAGTCAATTGATAGTTTTAATAAATTCATGGGCCACTCCCATCTTGTTTCCTTCATTTCTATACATTCTGTCAACGAGGTAGATGTCACCATGAAGAAACCTTGGTTTAAGAAATATACCATATTAAGTGGGACAGCAACTTGGTTGTGCAGTTGTTGTGTGTGTGTTTTTCTGTGTGTGTGTTTTTAATTAACTATTATTTGGCCATTTCACCAATGTCAACTGCTTTTGAGTGATAGAGTATAGTAAGACCAATGAAATTATGTGGGAATGAGCCTGTTTTCCTTTGCAGCACAGTTCTTTTGATCAAGTCACCTCTTTAAAACACAAATCTGGTTAAAACATTTCCATTTTAAAAGCATTCAATAGCTTCTCATTTCCTCTGAAACAAAGCTCAAAACCTTTAATTAAAACACAAATTGAAGACCAAGCCTCCATTTTTCTTTTTGTTATCTACTAAGAATTCCTAGATTCTCCAATTAAGCTAGATTACACCAGTTGCCATTCACTTTTTTACTATTCGTAGACTTGTCTATAGCTCCGCATTTCTATAAATACCCCAATTCACCATTTCTACTTATTCAACACTCATTACTAGAATTCAGTTCAAAGACTAACTCTTCTAAATTTGCTAGTCCTGAAGGCAATTATACATTTCTTTTCCTTCTGTACTTTGTTTTTGTCTGATGAAATCTCTCTAAGAGCATATACTGTATATATACTGCATCTCTATGAACTATGAAGCACATTTCTGGTTTCAATCTGGAAGCCAGAGATCACATTACATAATTTTGTGGACTATAGTATCAAGCTTAATATGTTTTCATCAGTGCTTTGCTGATTTTCAATTAATGCAAATTTTTATATTAAGAAGAGCATGATAAAATTATAATAATAACAAATCATACTTTATTAAATGTTACAATTAGTTTTCATCTTTTTTTCAGGATGTATGTCATAAATAGAATACTTGAGTGGTGCTATTTGCATTCTGATGTTTTATAAGGCATATTTAATACTTCTGCTATCAACTTTTACAGAAGTGGCTGCTCCAAGTAGAGGCAAAACATCTTCAAAGTCTCCTGCTGGCTTAGTGAACACAGAAAATACTTTTGAATAGGTTAGTGGGTACTTAGAATTTATTTGTTATTAATGATGATTAGATCAATAAACATTTATTAAAATGTGGATAAACTTACACTTTAATAGGATAATAGTATATTACTGTAAAAATGTTGGATCATTGCTACTTTCAGTGACAAAAAATTTTGCTAACTACAGAAGTATGACACGTTTTAAAACTAGATTATTGCACAAAAATAATAATTTGCATATTTTTCTCTGATTCTTTTGTATTGCAAAATATTTATCCAATAGTTTTATGAAGATGAAAGTTAAAATTTCACTCCCAAAGATATTTTGAAAATTCCTAGCTGCTTTACTAGTTTGTCAGAAAATCATTCAAAATTGTCTGCATATTATAGATTTTATTAGCAATACATGAGACTATGATGTTCATAAATTTAAAGTAAACTAAAAATTTCTTCAAGATAATATTATGCTTTTATATATCATTTTATTGTCTTTTGAACTTTAATGACTTTTTTGCAATCAAAGTTTTGCATCAAATATTATGTTGATGGCGAAAGCATTAAATTTTTGCTGTTGACTCAATTTTTGAAAACTTAATGAATGAGTATAACTATTAACTGTAAATGTTAGAAATTAGGAAATTTGACAATTGATATATGTGTGTATATAATGAATTTGCTCATTCATTTGCCGTTTATCAATCTTTTATTCAATCATTCACTCACCTAACAAAAATACTTCATATATACTGACTATCTTGCAACATTGAAAGACTCTACAAATATGATAACAACAACAAAAATTACATTCATACATCCTGTCACCATAATTCTTATAGTTACTGAAGAATCTAAACAAATGCCTGTATAGAGCATAGTTTCCTACATGG
Organism: Rhinolophus sinicus; assembly: GCF_057876585.1. Lineage (NCBI taxonomy): Eukaryota > Metazoa > Chordata > Mammalia > Chiroptera > Rhinolophidae > Rhinolophus > Rhinolophus sinicus. Next base: position 174,207,093 of record NC_142516.1, read on the forward strand.
ATGGATGGATAGATGATAGATAAATAGATGATAGATAGATAGATAGGTAGATAGATTAGATAGATAGATAGACAGATAGCTAGACAGAAGTTAAATAGATTAATTAATTAATGTGAAGAAATAAACTAAAGATAAATGTAAGTATAACATAAATACCCAATTGGGATTTGAGAGTCAGATTAGATCTATTTGAAAAAGTAAATACCATAGGGGGTTACCACATGATGAACAGGGGAGGGGCAAGGCATTCCATGGAAAGGGAAGAATGTTTGCTTTGGTGTGATGAATACTTCATTATGTTCAAGAAACTGAAAAAAGTCCACAAAGTAGAACTGGTGAAAGAAGGAGAAAGCATTTGTACAAGAGAGACAGGATTTACAAGTTGGGCAGGCACAGAAAATACCATAGAAGCACAGAAAAAAAAAAAAAAAAATTATGTTCAACTTTGTGAATTAGTCTAACTACTATGAGAAATGATTAAATTTCATAGAAATATTGGCATATTATGCGTATTGAAAAATCATTCTACTTTATGAACAGTAACTTGGAGGTGAGCTTTGGTTTTAAAAGTGGAACCAGAGAGACATGCTATAGGCTTGAAGCAGTGCAAGGTGACGGTGACTCCACTAGAATGGCAGCAGACATGGAGAACAGTGAATGTATGCATGCATATTTTTGTTATTAATTGTGTCTAATCTGGTGATGTTTTAAAAATCAGAGTAGGGAGGAAATGGACACATAGCACTATGTCAAGGATGATCCCTAGCTTTTAGTGAGAATCTGCCTGTTAGATGAAATAAGACTTATGGAAAGGGAAAACACAGGTAGGTTGGTGGAGGACGAGGTTCAGAATGGGGATGGGAAAGTGTGAGGATGAGAAGTGCGTCGGAAATGCAGTTCTGAACACATTAATTTTTAAAGTGTTTAAGCAATAAATGTACAACTAGAATTATAAAAAAAAACAGTTAATATATGGGTCTGGATTTTTCCAGATAAAAAATATATAATTTAAGAGATAATACAGATGGTTTTAAAGACATGTAAGTAAATTAATTCACCTAAAGATGGAGTGAAAATGAGAACACAAGAGGATCTAAGATAGTCTTGAGGAATTTCAGTATTGACACAACAGGTTGAAGAGAGTCATAGCTATGAAAAAAAACAACAACAAAAAACTGAGAAGAAATACGTAACGTAAAATTGGAAATTAAGAATATTTCAAAAGAAATGTTCATTTAGTTCTGTTGAACGTTGCTAAGATGTCAAAATAAATGGCTAAATATACAAAGAAATGAATTCAATATTAAGATTACTAATTTCTTTGTTTGTATTCTAGGGAAAGACTTATATAATTTGCTTGCATGTATCATGCCAAGAATTAAACTAAAGAGGATTTGAAATATTAATGAGTTACATTGCATCAATAGATTTTAAGATAAAACCATTAAAGAAGAATAAACTTGCATATGTGTTTTCTTATAAAATGAAATTGATCTATAGCATTAATTAAATTTAGGAATTGTTTATATTTAATCAGTCTTTACAGAGTATTACAGCATTGTCTAAACTTATGAAAAGGAAATAACATATGGGGCTGTTATCAATTCTATTAAATAAATGTGGTATAAAAGTCTGTTAGCTTTTTATGATAATATCTAGAGAAGCAAGTATGAAAGCTAATATTTCCATCAAATGGTTTGTAGCAAGTAAACTGAAAATCTTAAATTTATTAAGGATAAAATCTCAAATGACATTCAGAACAGAGAAATATTATTTTGTTCATAACTATTCTATGTTGTGCTTCAAATGCATTTGTGTTTAATAGCAATTACTTGAATCAAAGCAAAATTAATCCTCATTTTATCGGTAGTTAAAAAACACCTATGAGGCTTTTAAGAATTCAAAGATAGAGATATGTGGGATTCTGTTTCCTACCTACTCCATTTTTGCAGGATTCCCTAGAAAAGCTCCAGTCTTACAAAAGCAGCTGCTCGTATTTACCGGTAATCCTTTGTACTATTAGGTTTGTCTTTTGGGATAGGAAATTGATTGCCTGACCTTAACATAGTGAAGACTTTGCATGTGTCTTGCTTTCTGCCTCAGTCAGTAAATTACTTATGTAAACAGTGGAAAATAATTGAGTGCAATGATGTCTTAGTTTGAATGGGAAAACTTGTAGAAAATGCAAATACGTAAATAGGCTTTTATTACTTATTTTTATTTTCTATAACTAGTTACAAATTAAAATGCTACTGGCTTAAATAATATATTTTATGGTGAGTATTTGGCATTTCTAGTAAGCTCATTCATACAGATTTTAGCAGAGAGAGTCGATGGGGAAAAGGAGTTAACTGAATAGAGTTACATACATGTATCGTGATGCCTGTGTATCTATCAAATGGGAAATGTGGTTTTCAACTTGGACACTCCCAGAGTATAATTTCATTCGTAACACGGACAAAACAGATCAATAACAAATGAGACAGATTTGAACAGTTTCTGTTAATCGTATTTGGTTAAAGTTTTTCACCAATCTGTTAGCACTAGGACTTAAAAATTAGCATGAAACCCCTCTGATTAACAAATATGCTTTTGTAAATTTTGATTTAGTTATTTGCAAAATATGTCTTCACTCCTTCCCTGATGTAGCCAAGGACTCTCCTTTCTCCTCCGTCATTTAGCCAATAGAAGCAGATGTTCTGCTTTCAACGATACAAATTATATTCGTAGAGCCTTTCAAACAACTGTGGGTTTGATTTCCAGTATCTGTAGATTTCTCTTACTTTCTAATTGGTTTATTCACTTTAAAGGATGTTTGCCTTGTCTAGTATTTGCTGTATACCAGCATTACTACGCTTTTATGGCAGGAGGGCTTCCGAACACGTAGTTTCTTATATGTCAAAGAAAAATAGCATTAGGATACCTTGTTATTAGATAGGGATACATTCCACATCATTATTTTAACTTAAAAATGATCTTGTTTCTCTTGGGCTTTTATTCCCTTTATTTATTTTAAGATATATATTTTTTTCTAAGTGTGAAAAAGTAGTGTTCGATTTTTATTGGAATTTTTTAAATCATAGATCATTTGGATTAATCTGTTCATAATTTTGAATATCGTTATCCATTAACATTGTAAGTCTCACCCTTTAGGCAGCTTATTTTACAAGTAATATTTGTAATTTCTCCATCCATGTCTTCTAATTTGATTTTTTCCTAAGGACCTTGTAGCTATTTTTGGCATAAAATGTATTCTGTTGTATTTTAATTATTTATTGTAATTATATAAGTTCAATATTCATTTCTGTATGCTTATTCTATATCCATAAAATTGATTTAAACTACATTTTAATATACTGTTTGAACAATTATATTTTCTTCAACTGATGTCTTCATTTCTTTCTTGCCAATACTTGTGATCCCAGTTTCCCTTTTCTTATGGAATTAGCTAAGACTTCCAGTGTAATGTGAAGTGATTGGGATATAGTAGTTTTTGTTCCCACTAAGTTGAATGGGAATGTTTATAAAGTTTGGTCATTGTAGATGATGTTAGCTCTAGATTTTTTTGTTTCCCTTTACAAAGCTAAGGAAGTTCCCTTCTATTCCTAGTTTTGTAAATGTATTTACAGTTGACCCTTGAACAATGTGAGGTTAGGGACGCTGACCATCCTCACAAAAACTCACGTATAATTTAAATCGGTCTCCGCATAAACAAATTCCCAACCACAGAAAAAATGTATTTGAGAATAATGTATACATTTGAATATTAGTCAGGTTTATCTTGATTTATATCTTGTATGTTTTATATGTATTTAATGAATATTGTAGAATTCATTAATAGATGTTCTAATGTTTATTGTTGCCTTCTTAGGTAAACACAGCTAAATTTGTTATTGGTGGATTCTTAGAAGGCTAATAAGTAACAACTTTGTCTCTCATCTAAACAATTAAAAATAAATAATCTCCGTTGACCAATTTAGAATGCAGATCAATGAAGATCAAATTATCATTTGTATTACCAATAAAAGCTGCGTAGGACACTGTAGCTTAATTTTCTAACCAGGTGGACTTGTTAATTCTCCCAGACAAAAATCACATGAACTTTGTTTTGGGATCGTATGCATGGCTGAAAAATTATTCCCAAAAAGTCTTCCCATAAGATTCTTCTGTGGTAATCATCAGAACATGGAGAAGTCCTGTCCTGTGATTCCCCCTGCTCTTTTATTCTATTTCTAACTTGCTTTCTTCTATTATTGCCAAGTTTGTTTATGTATTTATATATTTATAATGATGTGTTTATATTCTTAAATACATAAATATATATTTATGAGAATGGGAGTCTCTAAATTATCTGTACTGTAAATTTGCTTTATCTAGCAGGTTTAGGTATGTAGTACTTCACTAAAACTTAGTTTTAATCTTTTCAAAATTATTCTCATAATGATTTTTGGCCATTTTATTTGAATTTTAAACATATGGACATTTTTGCACTACCCTTTTTTCCTATTTTTGAGTCTTTTCGCATGTAAGTCAGATTATTGTGTCCTATTAGTTAACTAAGCAAAAATATATATATATATTCTGTTTATTGTTGGGAAAAGCATTTATGATCATATGTGTGGTGATAGAGTTTACTCATTAATTTAATAAATATTTTTCTATCACCTACTATGTTCCAGGTACTTTTCTAAGAACTAAAAACATGTCAATTAATCAAAAAGACACAAATCATCTTAAATGGTTTGTATATTCTAGAAAGGAACTTGGGAGTAGAAAACAAGATAAAGAAGCAAGATATACTGTATGACGAAATCTAAGAGGAAAAAAGAAACCACAGCGGGATAGAAAACAGAAACAGGAATACCAAGAACTATAAGGGGTCTGAATGTTTACCATGCTTGCAAACGGATGTATTAGCTTGCCACGATATTATGGATGTTGATTATTATGGAAGATGAGACTCCTGGATCAGAGCTATTATTACTGCTGGCACACCAAAAATAGTAAACATCAGCATAGCTGCCTCAGTTCTGCTTAAACCTGAGTCCCACAGGGGCAACACTGATCAGCCCAGATAGATGACTATACACCATTTTTTACCATACAGAAGAAGGGCCCTGACATAAAAAACCTGAATCTTGTATAATATGGAGTAAGAAAACCTACAATTTGTTCTGAGAAAGACATTTGTCTATTTTCCGTGATTGTTCATTATATAAATATACTAGAAAAGGTAGTCAAAGACAAAGAACAATGAATCTTTGTTCACAAGGCTTGCAGAAATATAAGACTCAAGTGTCTCCCCATAATATTCACTCTTTGTTTCTACAGTATCTTGGCTTCAGTTGAATTTCCTCTTTTGAAACCTGCTCTTGGACATTCTGAATAAAGTGTCCAACAGAGGTTGAAATCCAATCTGTTCTATTTGTCTTTATAATACTTAATTAAGGCTACCATCTACAGGACTCCAAGCAGCAGAACTTCTCAAAGGGAAGTTCACCAAGGAACCAAATTTAGGCTCATTTTGCAGAAAGCAGTGTAGTTATCTGATGGCTACATGATTTACTGGTAATGTTTTCCTAAACGTTTGAAAGTCTTTTATGATCACTCCTAAGGTGCATGTCATCATGGTTTTAGGATGAAAATAAATGAATCCCTAGGGTTTCATAACAATTCGATCAGGACTGATGCAACAACTCAGGCTTCTGCCTTGCACGCTAACAGGACGTCATCGATATAGCGAGATCTTAGGACATCAGACATGGTAAATCCTCACCGATAAACTTGGGGATAAAGTTCCAAGGAAATTTTTCTCACTAACACTTTTCTCCATGGAGCTTTTCAGTATCAAGACCACATACTTTGTGGTGCTCATGGTACAGTGAAAAACAAACATGCAATTTATTAATCTCAATCATGCACTCAGATATAGCAGCAACAATAGTACACTGATTTGGCCTAAAGGACCTCACAAACAAGGTCATGTTAGTGTCCTTTGCCACTGTGAAATTTCCCCACACCTCATCCATTGAATTTGGTCACCCCTGTCCCATGGTGACTGGGGCTTTGGTGACAGCATCTAATAGACATACATTTGATTTCCTCCCCCTCCCCAAAGTTACTCAGAATACACAGACAGGCATATGCTGTTTCAGTCCTCATTGTGGATGATGTGTCTTTAGCCTACCCCTAACCATCTCTCTCCTTAAAGTATGTTATATCAGGGTAGAGAGAAAGAGGAATAAATCAGGGTTACATAGAAGAGTGGTTCTTTACTGGTAAATAAGGCTTTTGACTTACAGTGGCATTCCAACTCTCTATGAACAAAGCCTAAAGAAGAAACATTATTAATAGGTTCAGCTTTAGTATCACAAAACATGGCAAAACTATGGATTTAAAGCAAATAGAAATGTATAACTGGCATGGTCCATGCTTTCAGATACTCCATATAAACCATTCTTCAAACTTAATAAGATATGGCTATTTCTCTTTCAAGTAGAGATAGTTTCAACTTCTTTCCAAATTAGGAAGGCAAATGGTCTCAATCGTAGTTGTATCCACCTCCTCTTATATCAGTTACTCAATTTCTGTCAAAGTATTACTGAACACAGATAACCACATTTTTAGTAGTACTTTGACAGGACTTTAAGAGCAATGAATAAGACTAAACTGTGAAGTTAACTTCCAAAAACATTGTATATAAAATAAGAATTGGGAAGAAACACAGAGAAGAATAAAATCCCCTGGTGTAGAGACGTATCTCTTGTTGTCTTCAACCATAGCAGAGATCCAATATCTCGTGGGTAATCAGAATCAATCATTCCAACCACAGCAAGCCCTTTTTTTGACATATTGATTTAGAGGCTTACGGATTCCCAACATGATTATGTGTTGATCTCATCTTCCAATTTAATGGAACCATTGATGTCAACTTTAGTGGAGGCATTACCCAGATGAGAATCAAGACCTCCAAATCATCAGAGGTAAAAGTTGTTGCTATAGAAAGCAAAACTGGGTGAGTGGGTTATTAGGAATCATAAGTGAGTCACACACACATCCCTTGAGTCCCAGATCCATGGATTCTGGCTATAGGGGAGTCAGCACCATATCATGGTTTCTTATTGAAAGCATAGCCTTATCTTGTGAGTCAAAACACCATCGATTCAGTGTGTTGTATCCTGATAGGTGCCATAACTGAGTCTTAATTAAGGCATTAAGTCATTTGGTTGTGAATAATAGGATTTGTATTAAGACCAGTTAATTTAGCAGGTGTAATCTTATTGTTGTTCTTCCTTTTCTGTAGAAGCAATTTCTTAATCAAAAACTGTGTTTTATGTAATATCATGATGATAGACCTTTTATATGTGTACAGGTGGTGGTGCCAGCTGAAGCATAACAGGCAGAGAAAGCAAAACCATATCTAGAATATGTGTCTGTTTCAGTGAGAATAAATCTCTCAGCCTCTTAATGATGGAAGAGATCCAATGTAATCAGCCTATCCCTAGATGTCTGGCTGGTTCTCTAGGTAATGGTTCCATATCATGGGCTCAGTGTTGAACTCTGCTATTGGCAGTTAAGTAGCTGGATGGTGGTGATAAATAGAAGTCCATTAACAGAGTGCTCTCTGCCACCATGGCCATTTGTTTATGGGCCAGTTGAACAAGCACTAACAAGTCTGGGGAAATAGTATGACTCACATCCACAGGGCATATTATTGGTCTGACTTCTAAGACCCTCTGATTCAGGGGATGCTTTTTGGTGGGCATTCAAATATATCTAAAGTATGGACCTGTTCTGAGAGGTTCATTTATATACCACATCTTGAACATTCAAATGTGGAATAGGTTATCTGCAATTGAAAAAGGCGTAGTATATATTACACTGCATGGTACAGAAACTTTTCGTCAGCTTCGAGGGGATGTCTTGGTATCCTGATGACCACTATACCCTCAGGAACTTTATTTAGATAGCAAGTCCCTAAAGTTCTTTCACGTTTATCTCCTACCCTTTATTTCAAGAGTTGAGAAACTTTTCCTGTAAAGGACAATATAATAAATATTTTTTGGATCTGTGGTAGATATGAAGAGTGTCAAAACTACTCTATCATTGTACTATAAAAATAACCATGGACAATGTGTAAAAAAAAACAAAACAGCATGGCTTTGTTCCATTCGAAGGTTATTTACAAAAGATTTTGCTTGCAGGCTGCGGTAAAAACATGCTCTGTGTTGAGAGATAGTAAACAGAACAGCATCCTTTGGGTTGTGAAGAGAATCTGTGAGGTCCACTAATTTCTCCTCTAGTTGGCAGATGTCATACTAAGATATTCAAGTAACTTCTACTTCCTACTCATTAAACCTAATCAAAATAAAGCAATCAGTAGTGAGCAGTGTGATGTTTTGTGGCACGTGAAGAGAATCAAAGTATTTGCAGATGATATTATGGCAGAGAACAGTATTGATGTAGCCCTCAGACTAAACTGTAAAGTTGTACTATTGTCCTTCAAGTTAAGGAAAAATTACTTCTAATAATCTTTGCATATTGATATTGAGAAAACAGTACCAGTGAAACCAATAGCTGCATCCCTAATGCCAGGGGCCATGAGGATTTGCCCAATAAAGATAAGACATCAAAAGAGCATTTGTGACTGAAGCTAAAACCAGGTTAAAAAGTTGGAAATAATCCAGTTATTACTCAAGCACTGATGTCTGTGCAGATGAAACAGGTGACATCCATGGAATTTAGTAGATGTTACCACCGATGGTTTTGTCCTACATTTCTCATGGCATGCACACCTGCAGTTCCACCAAGAATAGTACTTGCTTCTGATGAACTGTCTTGGTAGGGAGGGGGCACTGCTATGAGTTTCATGGACATAGAAGGTGTTTGTGATGGGATCTGAGTTGAGAGTGTTCTCTCTTACAAGTACAGAAAGGCAAGTGGATGAGAAGAAACGGAGGGCGTGATAGTTCCACTGCAAGGACGGCTGAGGAACCCAGGGCTCCCAAGTCCTCAGCTTCATCTGTCCTCAGTCTCAACAGTCAGGGTCCCCTTTTTTTCCTAACTCATGTCTTATTTCTCACATAAGAAACTTGGTGAGGCTTTGAATTCAGTTGATGTTGTATTTCTGCTGCACAGAAATACATTTTGTGTTTATTTTTAGCAAGATTGGTTCTGTAGAGACAAGAAATAACAGATTATTTCATGGCTGCCTTGGAAGCTCCTTAGTTGTCAGACTGAACTTAAACTCAGAGTTAAAAACTTGAGCCTGCCATTGTCTATCTATAAGGGGTATAGGCCATTCACATAATACTGCAGTCAGGCAGTTCCCCATCATTACTCCCATAACAGCAAGTGGAGCACCTCCTAGGCTGTCAAGGCACTCGTTTCAGTTGGAATTTTATCACAATCAATGACATGTGATAACTTAATACATAGTAGCCACTGCATGCTATGGATCCCTAGTTTCCCAGCGACCATTTGCAAGGAGCCAGCACTACACAGAATCCAGACCCAATCCCATCTTAGAGAGGCTATCTCCTGGGACCACTACCTGTGTCAATTCTTTATCAGTCCAATCCAATCAGGAGATAGAAAATGCTCATAACTGTAAAAAGGAAATTTGAATATGAAGAGTATTTAAGAAGACAAAGCTGATTGATTGCTAAAAGCAGTAAGAAAATACTCCAAAAGTTGTAAAATTAGCAAATGCAAATGCAAACATGAAACTCCAATCTATTGACTAAAGGAGGGTAGTGATAAAAAAAAAAAAAAATGAGAGAGACCCTACCCAAAGATTGAGACTCAAATTCAAAACTCTTTGAAAAGGGTTTGACAAACACAGGGGAAAAAAATATATCCTACTGGAGTCAAAGTAAGTTGCTTGAGAATACAGGCTGGGTCTGTGCTAGAGGAGTCACCTACAGTTGCCACAGGTGTGGGCAGGGCACACCAGGTCTATACAAGTGTTCACTGAGTTTGGGAGAGTTGATGGAGGGTACAGCCAGAGCTGGGTGGGAGTGGCAGCTTGGCAGGTAAATAGGTAACTAAGAACACAGCCGAAGATGGTCTGTAGAAACCGCTGTTGAGTAGGGAAGGAGTTGTTTGAGTGGTGGGAGGAGGTTGCTCATAAAAATAGTCCATTGAGCAGGAGTGTGTGGCCTGAGCTTGTAGGCAGAGGTGATCAAAACCTAGGGTCCCGGAGGCAGGGAGACAATGGCCAGAGAGCTTGGATTAAAACTGTCATAAAAACATCCTCTAGGTTGGGAGACTCTGTGACGTCCAGTAATATTGTTGGGGCAATATAATTGAACAGAAAATCTCCTGCCACCTCAGAAAACCTCTCCAAGAAAAGTAGAACAGAAAAACAGTTTTATTATTGAAAGAGCCTTAAACCAGAATGTAATGTGCATCACAGGCGAGCCCTAAAGTGATTGCAAAGACACTAAGAAAAATCGCATCATTTTATGTAGTCAAGTGATTCACTGTATACATTTTTCAAGATAAATAATAACTAATCCTTGAGTTAAAGGACTCAGGAGCACCATTTGTTACATATATTTCATCCTAAATGACTTGGTAATTGGAGTAGCCACTTGTTTTGCTAAATGTTTTTTAAAAATAAAAAAAAATAATTTCTTGTATCTTTATGACTCAAGGGAGATTTGAAATTTGGAGCCAGAGCCAGGCACCAGCTAAGGTTAGGCTTGCATCCTGCCAGGAAACTGGAAGATAGGACCGATATCTTGCTTGATGATTACATTTCAAAGAGATGGCTCCCAGGCCTTGACCAGGTGTCCAGGTTTCTGGGTTACTCATTTGCCCTAAAGGAGGTACATACATTTCAAAGAGGCAAAGAAAGAACTGAGGAGTTTTCTAAAGTAAATACTCTAAGAAAAGGGACGTGGGGTGGGAGTCTCTTCTCTTATTTTCGACAGCGAATTAAGTCTCCTCTTTTTTAATATGTATTTGTTCTTAGACTATGAGCATCAATGGACCTCAGCAGCCATGCTTAAAAAAGGAAAAGTGGAAAAACGGAAGCAGGACCAGAACTGAGAAAGGGAGTGAAGCCCTACCTCTGTCCCCTTAAAATGTCACTCCAGTGCTTTCTCTGGACAAAGCTGAACATGTTTGCTAGCCGTAAAGAGAAATTTTCAGAAGATATTCCTCCACAAAAAAAGGACAAAGAATGGGAGATTAGGCGCTGAGAGACAATAAATCCCTACCTTGCCCTTGTACCCTATTAAGTTGGTACAAAAGTAACTGAGGTTCAAAGGGTTAAAAACAATAGCAAAAACCACAATTACTTTTGCACCAACATAATACTATACACACTTCAGTTTTTATTTGTAAAATAATAAAGCCCATCTATTACATCATAGAATTATACAGACATATACATTGTACTCTTTACAACTGCAAAGTCTCCACTGTGGGAAGTGGGGTACCATAATATATTCAATCTATTGATAGAAAATAAGTTGTATCTACCATGCACTGTTTAAAATTGCAAACACTACTGCAACACATATACTTGTGTATATGTATTTTTGAATTTGTGACAGTGTATTTTAGTATAGATTTCTTGAAATGAGATATCAGTGTAAAAGGGTACATGTGTTATGTATTTTGCCAAGTTCCCTGTCATAAGGTTGCACTGTTTTGTTTTCCCAACAAAAATGTATGAGTTCTTGTTTCCCACAGCCTTGGCAAAAAAAAAAAAAAAAAAAAGTATTTTTGCAAAATTTGAATGCTTGCCAATCTTACAGATAAGATATGGTGTATAAACAAAACTTTAATTTGCATTTGTATTTTGGTTATATAATTTCTTCTTTTACACAGTTTATTATTTTTACTTGTAATGAGTAAAATAAGTGAACATAGAATTTGAATTTGGAATGTTACCTTAAGTAATAAGCCACGTTTATTCTCCTAGATACACGTATCTTTTATACATATATATATATATATATTGGTGTAAGCACAATGAGGCCTCTACACACATTGTTCTCAGAAACATACTTCTTACATAAAGAATTAATATAGAAACATTAAAATGTATTAATAAATTAAGGGGCTTGGCAAAGGAAGCTAAGAACTCTTTATAAAAATAGAAAAGTAAATACTAAAAAAGTTATATGAACTATGGAGAAAAATAATAATATCTGTGAATCTTGGAGAGAAAATAAAGGTTATGTTCAAAAGAAAAGTCAGAGGAAGCAGAGTAGCATTGGTGATTAGAGCTCTCTGAAGGTAAGAGGCATCACTGGTCTGGAAAAAGTAGGAGAGGACAGGATACCAACCCTTCTTCAAAAAACATTTTTACAGTAAGTTTCAGTAATTGTATTTATATTTACAAATATATGTTTAGGACAATTTTCATACGGAGAAAACACAACAAAACATATCTGCCCTCTTTAAGCATATCTATCTTATGCAACCAAATGATAATGAATGTTTTTGGATAAGATTTTTTCATATAGGTAATTGAATAGTCTGTTTCTTCTTTCACATCTCCCCTCAAAAATTACTGTTTTTAAAACTTATGAGGGTATGTATACTTTATTTAATATTTTAGAAATAACTGGTTTTGACTACAAATATCTACTATATCATTATGATGGCAAACTCATTGGTATTAAATCTAATTGATGTGAACTTATATTTGTTCACTTAATTACCAAAGTGACATGGGTAATACCTAGTCCTGTATTTGTTTGGAGAGGATGTACAGTCTACGTGTGAGTGAAATACTATAGGTCAGGGGGAAGCAACAGGTAGGAGAGATGTTTATGAATGCAAAAATAAAACAACAAAAAGAAAATTTGGTAAGAATTAGTAAAAGTTGACATACTTCAGATGTTTCTCCCCCCACTACTTTTTATGTGGGTATGACTTTCAGACAGTATCTCTGCACGTATAGTATCTTTTCCAAATTAATTCATCTCAGTCTCAGCAGAATAATTTAAAGTACATGAAGGATGAAAATAGTGCCTCTTATATGTATAAATAAATTTTAAATGCCTTGGATCATCACCTTTCCAACCAAAATTTTGATTTTTATTTGGCTTAAATATAAATTTTTACATTGCATTTCACAAAAATCAATTACTATATATGCAGAAAGGAAAATCTGATCTTCAAGTGAAAACATTTGGAGTTTTATTTAAAACAAACAGTATGAATCATCAGTATAATTCAATGGCTTTTAAAAAGTGGATGTAATTTACTTAATTATACAAGAATAGGCTTAAATTACACAAGAATAGAATACAGATCTAGGGAGGAAATAACCTTATTATATAATTGGCTAGTTAGAATTTAGCTAGAGATGATATAGAAAAACCCACATGCAGTCTCATTGGACTTCTCCATGCAAAGATTTTATTAAGAATGTTGGTGCTAGATAGTAATGAGACACAAATACTTTTCCTGTGATATTCAAACAGTCACTCTAAATCAGTTATCGATAAATACAGGTCTCGAAGATTTTGTCCAGAATGTTAAGAAGTTCCAAAAATTGACAAACACTGATGAAATGCTGAATTAGTCAGGATTTGCATTTAAAGCATGACAACTGAGATGCTTATTGTTATCTGAAATATTACGAAAAAAATGATTTCTGCCTGATGTCAACTTTTTCTAATATATACAACAATATTACATGGAGTTAATTTTAGTGCTTGACTGTGCTTAAATATGACTGGATTGGCCATCCCATTTGTTCGTTCTTTTTTTAAACCAACAGATGGATGGTCATTTGCCTGAGGTAAAGGATAGAAGGGTCTGCAACACCCAGTTCTTGCTCCAAAGTTTACAGCAATCCATTTTTGTTGAAATACTTTCACACCTTTTTTTGGTTAATCAGATGACTTTTACTGTTTCTTTTTAAGAATACCATTCTGAAACACACACACACACACACACACACACACACACACACATATATTTATATATATATATTTTTTTTTCCATGTTCAAACTCTACTAGCATGACTCAGACATACTAAATTCCTTTACCACTTTACAAATTCTGTTGTCTGTTTTTCTATTTGTAGTTTATCTGGGGAGCTACAGATAACATTTATGATCTTTACTTGCCCATATGAGAATTGCTGCTGTTAAAATACCCTGGAAACAGCATTTCAAATTAAGCCAAAAATGATTTGCCCCATGCTGTTGTCATCTTGTGTGAGACTTAAACAAGAAACAACTGTGAAATAAAAGCTACTAGTAATGCCCAGAAAACTGAAGTGCAACATAAAGAAACTCAACCATGACTGGATAGTACATTTTCTTTCCCCATGCTTCTACTAAATGAAAAGAAGATGATAATGTGCGACATAAAATTGCTAGTGATCACAAAACAGATTTTAATTCTAAAAATAGTCAGAATTTATAAAATGGCTCATTTCTCTAGTATTTTGCTCTTTATGTAGTTGAGCAATGATGCACTAATGGTGTATTAAATGGTGAACCATTGAATGTGATATTCTGTGAAATTAATAAAACACTTTCTGAAAACCTGAATTATTTTACCATATGTAAGTGTCAATAATAGAAGAATGGTTTTGTATGTTGCTAGTTTCTATCAAAATCACTATAAATTTAATGCAGGATCAAGTAGACTAATTTTTCAAATAATATTTTTCCAAATATTTGACTGCTATAGGACTCATTTCCTTGAAAACTTTTGCTCTATTTTTCGGGTTTAAAACTCCAGGCCCTGGAGTCATGTTAATACAGCACCTTATGGAGCACAAAGAAACTGAACATATCTCAACCATACTTCAATGCAGAGTTCTCTTAAGTTACATTAAGCACAGTGGAAATCCTTAATTTTGTAAAATCATGAGTTCCATTGCCAACATTATCTTATTTAATAGAATTAAACACATTTTGCAATGAGCGGTACTATCAATGAAGATGTCATTTGGAAAAGTGATCACTAGCCAGTAAAAAGTGAAAATATGTTTTTACTCTCATATCTGATCTCTTGTGTAGGCATTTGGGGGAGTTCAATAGTATCTGAAGCCATGTTTCACCTCAGAAATTATATATTAACAACCATGGGCTATGAAAGCAATTCAAAGTAGTTCTACAAAAATTGATTTACAGTTACATTTATATTTAATATTCAGTCTGTGATTTTCTGTTGTGGAGACCATAGGAAATCTGACATAGGGTACACTTTGCCTAATGGGGAATGAGGTTCACATACATACCTCTTGGAATTATTAGCTTATTATTATGTGAACCTTGAATTTTTAAACTAGTAATCCCAATACCTAACATTTTAGTATATAATAGACTGAAAGCAAATGGGTATTTTATGGGTTTTTTTTGTTGTTGTTGTTCTTAAACAGTTCTTAGCATGTGATGACTTGGAAATTAATTTCGGCTTTTTTTTTAACAATTAATGTAATATAATATAGGAGCTATAATTTGAAAGTTTTTCAGAAGTCATTACATCATTTTATCAATTGCACGTTTTATGCATACATATTACTGGTCTGAGCCTCATAAAATATTTGTACTATATATTTAGACAATATACACACTGAGGAAAACTTGCCTGAGAACTGGCTGTTGATACATGACAAAGTCAGGATTATAAAGTAGGCTTGCCTGCCTCTGAATGCTTTATTCTTTGCACTACCAGGAAGTATTTGTTATTCAAAGTTTGCTTCGAAATCTTTTATAACATTCAAGCAATTAAATCTAAATTAGCAGGGCAATATGTAAAACATATACCAGGAGGGGCATTTACCAACTGAAGTGGGAGAGAGGGAAAGTATGAGCACAGGCCATATATTTACAAACACAATGTTCTCTCATAATCCTTAACTAGTCTCAACGTGTCCTTCTTATTTATGTATTTGGTTTACTTTTTATTCTGATACTATGATAAGTATATATTGCCAGAGTTTTGTTTCCATACAGTGTTTACAAATTGGCTGAAATAATTAAATTAATAATTTTAATATATCTATGTGCTGATTCTGTGCTAACCCATATACTTCATTGTAAGACAAGTAAAAATATCATTGCATTTTCAAGGTTAGAAACATTCAGAGAAAAAAGATTTCCATTTGTATTTTTGTATGATGCTATCACTTGATCTACATCTGATATCTATAACAGATATACACTGTAGAGGACAGATTCAATAAAGAAAGGGTTAGGGCATGGAAAATAAATGGAAGACATTGATAATCAATCATGGTGTTCTTTCCTACGAAGCCTGGACGAGACTTCAAAATCCTTCTCAACAAGTGCAACAGGCAGCCACTACCAATTGATCAGCGTTGGCATGTGAGTTGAAAACCTATTTACCATCCCTGTCCTCTATTCCATTCTTAACACAGTTGCCAAACTTGTCTTTCTAACATTCCATTCTCCTAAAAAAATCCTTAGTTCACTTGACATTGCCTTTAGGATGAAGTACAAAATCTTGAATATATCTTAGAATACTAGTACAGTTTCTGCCTACCTCTGCAGCCTCAATGCCATCCCTGCTCCCCCAAATATACCTCAAAACAGAGACATACTCATGTACACACTCACACACACACACACACACACACACACACACACACACACCAATGCACCCCAAAACAGACACACATACATTACCACATACTTTAACACACATTTACACACACACCTGCACTGAACTCAAATGATAATAACAATAATAATAATTTGTAAAATTCTTCCAAATCTTTCAACACTTACACATATTATTGTTTTTGTCTATTTCACTCTTCCATGACCCTTCCCACTTTTCAAATTATTTAATTTCTACTTAGTCTTTCTGGCTAGTCTCTTGCTTGAATATGGGCTGAGTTAAAAGCCAAGATGCCCTTTTTATATGTTTTTAGATAATTATTAGCACTTGGTGTGTATTAGTGTCACAATATTGACTAGATTGAATTTTTAATATTAGCTTAATTGTCTGTCTCCCTATATAGATTGAACATATCTGAATAAATATGAGACAATTGATTTCTTGTTTTTTGGTGTGTAGAATGTGTGTACTATATTGTAAGCATTCAACAAGTTATTTGTTGTATTAATTGGAACATATTTTGTTTTATTATTTTATAATTAATATACTAATACACATGTATCACATAATATGTGCTACTACTTATTGTTATAAGTGTTTTGCATGCAGTGACTCACTGAACCCTCTCAACAGTCTTTGACTTAGAGACTGCATTACAATTTTTTTTCAGTTTTCCCAGAAGAAGACTCTGGAATGACGATTATTAAACAAATGATTTATCTAGAAAGTGCTCCCAGGAGAAACCAGTAGGAAATGGTAGATGCTCCTTAGGACAGGTAAAGAAACCCAGTGAGGTGTAATTTCTTGCTAAACGTGGCCTTATCCCTGGGGGAGACTCTGGAGTATAAAGTAAGTCTTATATTTTGCCCTCAGGCAAATGAGCTAAACTTTCACCTTGCTGCACCAGTTAGTCATTGGTTAACAATACCCCAGGCAGCTGTAAGTGTCCAGGCACATCCTGCTCTCTACTGACCGCTTGAGCTGCAAATCCAAGTCCTCTGAACAGGGCCCCTGGTGTAGAAATTTGAAGAAAATAACACATAGGTGGACATGGAATTAACAAAAACAATGAAAGGGATCTTGATTCAGGGGAGTCTAGAAGAGATACTATAGTCTTCGTTATAGGGAGGTTAAATAACTTGCCCAAGTTTTCCAAAGTAGACAATAGGGCTGGAATTAGAACCCTGAGCAATTTGGTCTCACTTCTGTGCTCTTAACTAGTATAATGGGCTGCTATTCCTCCTAAACTGAAAACTAATACATACACACATGATACATGCATTGCTAATAGTCTCATTTAGCACTGTAGCTATAAAAGCCTAAGGTCCAATAATTCAGTTTTTAAATAGGTGGTGGTATATTTTCACTATTTCTTTACCACATTGTTAAAGGCATAATGATTGCTTGGAACTCATGGAATGTAAACTTAACTTGTATATTAACTTAACCCGATTTGAGGTAACATATTTGATTTTGCTTTTTTCTTTATATACCAGGCTACAATGATTTTAAAATATTATTGATATAATCAATCTATTTTTTATGTTCTTCACATAAAATGTTCACACACAAATGTTCTTCACAGCATTCAACATTCCAAGACAGACCAATCAAATTCAGTCTCTCAGATGATAATGAATTGAGGCTGAGAGTTTGATTATCTTACTATTTTGGTATATATATATATATATATATATATATATATATATATATATATACACAAAAATACCAATATATATATACAATTACTAAAGAATTTATTTGTATTTTATCCTTTTCTACAATTTCCTCTGGGACAAGTGAAGCACAGTTTTGTTAACATTGAGCAGACGCTTGGATGACACATTTGAAATTTGTTCTAGTATTTACAAATAAAATATCACTTTAGTATGTGTGTCATGAATGATGAATATGCTGGCTTTCTATGTTATGGCAAAAGAAATGCATTATAGTTAAAGAAAACCATAATTTCTGGAAGCTATAAGGTACCATTTGCTCTCATCCTTTGTTATTTAAAGGAATACAGACGCCAGAGCTGAGGTTTCGAAAGACATTTCATAGCATAATGTATTTGGTATGTATTACTGGATAACAAATTACCCCAAAACATGGCAGCTGAAAGCATCAACATTCTCTTATTTCATAGTTTCTGTAGGACAGAAATATGGGAACAACTTAGGTGTGTGGATTTACCTAAATCAAAGCTTCAATCAAGGTATTGTCTGGGACTACAGTAATCACATGCTCCTGTGCAGGAAGCACTGCTTCCAAGCACACTGGCATGGCTATTGCCAAGCCTCAGGTTTTCACCAGATGATGGCTAAAAAAACAAGTTCTTACCATGTTGTCAGTTCCATAGGAATTCAAGCACTATGGTAAACTTTCTTTCCTCAAAGCAAAGTAAGACATAAGGATGGAGAGAGATAGAATTAAAGAGGGAGATAGAGACAAAGATAGATATAGAGAGAGACAGAGATACAAATGAGAGAGACAGAGAAAGAGAAATAAAAAAGAGTTCACAAGATGAAAAACAAACTCTTTTTAAAACCTAATATCAGAAGTGACATCTCATCACTTCTGTCATATTTTGTTCACTAGAAGCAAGTAAAAAAAAAAAAAAAAAAAGTATAGCCCCCACTCAGGTGGAATAAATTTTATCAGAACATGAATACTAGGAGGCAGGGTTCATTGGAGACCACCCAAAAGCCTGCCTACCATGGTTTTCTCCCAGGTTTCCAATGAATCATGTATTTCTACTATGCAAAATGCACCAAATCCCCTTGAAAGTGCCTTAAAAGTCTCATCCCATAATTGCATCAGTTCAGTCCACACTCTCATCATCTACATCAGGTCCAGGTATAACAAAGGAACCCCAGTGTAGTCCCTTAAGTCTCTACATCCCTTAAATCTCTACCTGTATAACTATAGACATATAGGAGTATAACTTCTCCAGATCTGCAGATCTGTGCAGGTTAATAGATAAGCAATCTGCCTCTCTGTCCTCAAGAAACACCCACCATATAACTTGGGATAGGGATAGGATAGGAACCAGAGGCATTCTGCTTCAAAAGGGGGAAAATAAGGAGGATAAAAGAAGAAACTAGTTCATAGAAATGCTGACATCCAGTCAGACAAATGTTGGTAGTTCTCTGAATAGGTCTCAAGGCCAGAAAATAATTTTCCTGGGTTTTCAATTCTTCCCTTGGGGTTTTTGTTAGCATCTGTGTTATCTTTCCTTTTTTTTTTCCCTCGTAAAACATAAAATGCATCTGCAACTGAATAGCTATCTCAGCCTGCTACTTGCCAGTAGAGTTCTAGGGTCTAAGGTTTCTCCTAGCTTTGTACTATCTCTGATTACCTCAGTCCAAACAGCTGAGGTGTTCACATCCCAAACGTCAAATCAGCATTTTAACCTTCTTTCTTAAGAAACAAAAGACTTCCAGTCAAGATGGCAGAGTAGTTAAACACTGTGCTCACCTTCTCTCAGGACAACAACAATTACAACTAAACTACAGAACAGTCATGATTCAGAATCACCTGAAATCTTCCGGAACCGAAGCCTTACAATTATGGACATACAGAAGAAGCCATCTCAAGACTATTAGGAGGGGTAGAGAGACTGAATGGGCCGGTGCCACACCCATGTGTAACCATTAAAAATTGGGAGGGATATTTCAGCTGCAGAGGTCCCCCCGGAGGAGTGAGGGGTTCCAGCCCCACACCAGGCACCCCAACCCAGAGTTCCAGTGCTGGAGAGAGAAATCCCCATAACATTTGGCTGTGAAAACTAACAAAGGTTGTGCTGAGTGAGCCTGAGGACAGCGGCAGTCCTACATGTTTCCCAAAAATAAGACCTAGCCAAACAGCTCTAATGCATCTTCTGGAGTAAAAATTAATGTAAGACCTGGTATTCTATTATATCATATCACATCACATCATATATCATATTATATAAGACCCAGTCTTATAGAAAAATAAGTAAAATAAGCCCGGGTCTTATATTAATTTTTGCTCCAAAAGATGCATTAGAGCTGATTGTCCAGCTAGGTCTTATTTTTGGAGAAACATGGTAAGTGCTCCTCTTAAAAAGCCCACTCATGAGTTTTTTTACTGAGGGTCTCACTCACTCTGAGCTCCAGCACTGGGTTAGCAGCTCAAAAGGCACCAAGGACATACAGGTAGGAACTGAATTGTCTAGCCTCAGGGTGAAGGCTGAAGCAACAGCTTTCAGATAGAGGAGCTAGTGGAAGCCATTGTTTCTTTTTTGAGCCCTGCCCTTCCCTGCATGCAGATGAAAGCAGATGCCATATCTGAAGCTCCATCAAACTGGCTATCATTGCCCTGCCCCATCCAACTTTCACCCAAGCTGCTTCTAGTGGCTTTTCAGTACAAACAACCTGTCTTAACTCATGCTGCAGACTCATAAAAATTCTCAAAGGTTTATAAAATCCAAACAAGCAGCATTTGGCTTCACTGTGTCCTATACCTCTGGCTGAGCACCCCCAATCCTAGCACTAGTGGCAGGGGGCCTCAGTTGGAGGTTTGGACTCTCAAGGTACCTCCAAGCCCAGTACAGGCAGTGGCCATCTGAAGATTGCTTTGTAGAACATACCAGTTAGCCCAGGTCAGGGCACAGGCTGCAACTAAACTTGGCCTGAAGCAGATCCTCTCCCAGGAGACCCCAGGCTGGCATGCCTGGTGGCCAGCTTCAGATCAAGCCAGAAGACCACCCAGCTGCCTCCATGGATGACACACCAATGGGGAGAATGGGCAGGCACAAGAGCCCTGCTAAAGCAAACCCAGCTCTGTAGGGTCAGCCCTTGTTCCAGTTCCTCCAATATAATTATGGCCAGTACTCATAACAAATCAAGTGTCAGTCCCTCCTACTGATATGCAAACCACAACCAAGGATCAACTACAACAGGAGGGCACACACAACTCAGACAAGAGATACACCTGGAACACCCAACTCTGGAGCCCAGGAAGACTGCCTCACTGGGCCCCACAGCACACCTACTACATAAGGCCACTCAACTATATCCAGAAGACAGAGCAGCCCTACCTAATACATAGCAACAAACACAGAGAGGCAGCCAAAATGCGGTGACAAAGAAATATGTCCCAAATAAAAGAACAGAACAAAGTTCCAGAAAAAGAACTAAACAAAATAGAGACAAGCAATCTACCAGATGCAGAGTGCCAAACACTGGTTATAAGGATGCTCACTGATCTCAGGGAGAACTTCAATGTAGAGTTAGGGAACATAAAAATGGCGATATAAAACATAAAAAAAGAATCAGTCTAAATTAAAGAATACAATAACTGAAAAATCAACAGTAGATTAGACGAAGCAGAGGATAGAACCAGCGATTTAGAAGATAAGGTAGCAGAACACACCCAATCAAAACAGCAAAAAGAAAAAAAAATCCAAAAAAAAATGACAATAGTTTAAGGGGCCTCTGGGACATCAAGTGTACCAACATTCGCATGATAGGGGTACCAGAAATAGAAGAAAGGGAACAAGGAATTGAAAACCTATTTGAAGATATAATGACTGAAAACGTCCCTAACCTGGCATAGGAAATGAATATTCAAGCCCAGGAAGCACAGAGTCCTAAACAAGATGAAGCCAGACACCCACACCAAGACACATCATAATTAAAATGCCAAGGCTATGGAAAAAAAAGAGAATTTTAACAGCAGCAAGAGATGAGTATAGTTAATTACCTACCAAGGAGCTCTCATAAGACTGTCAGCTGATTTCTTAACAGGAACTTCACAGACCAGAAGGGATTGGCAAGAAATATTCAAAGTAATGAAAAACAAGGGCCTACAACCAAGATTACTCTACCCAGCAAAGCTATCTAGAGTGGAGGGACAGATAAAGAACTTTCCAGACAAGAAAAAGCTAAAGAAGTGCATCACCACCAAACCAGTATTACGAAGAATGTTAGAGGGACTTGTTTCAGATAAAAAAAAATAATAATAATAATAATTAATTAATTAATTAATTAAAAAGGCAACTATATGTCTAAATGGATTAAGTGCTCCAATCAAAAGATAAAGTGGCTGAAAGGATAAGAAAACAAGACCCTTACATACGTTGCCTACAAGAGACTCACTTCAAATCAAAAGATACATATAGACTGAATGTAAAAGGATGGAAAAAAAAATATTCCGTGAAAATGGAAACAACAGAAAAGGTAGCAATACTTATCTCAGACAAAACAGACTTTAAAACAAAGGCTATAACAAGAGACAAAGAAGGACCCAGTAATCCCATTTCTGGGTATTTATCTAAAGAAACCCAAAACGCTATTTTGAGGGGACAAGTGCATCCATATGTTCATTGCAGCATTGTTTACAATAACCAAGGTGTGGAGGAAGCCTGGGTATCTGCCAATGGAAGAATGGATAAAGAGAAGGTGGTACATATATACAATGGACTATCACTTGGACATGGGAGGTAATGGGTTCTTGCCATCTGTGGTGGCATGGATGGACCTGGAGGGTATTGTGCTGAGTGGAATACGTCAAACAGAAAAAGACAGATACAATGTGATTTTACTTATATGTGGAATCTAAAAAACAAAACAAACAAACAAACAAATAAATTCATAGATACAGAGAAATTTTGATAGTTGTCAAGTGAGAGGTGGGTTGGGGGTGAGTGAAACGGGATGAGAGATTAAATACAAATTGGTTGCTACAAAGTAGTGATGGTGATGTAAGGTATAGCATAAGGAATATACTCAATAATGTTGTAATAACTATGTATGGTGTCAGATGGATACAAGATTTGTTGGGGTGATAGATGGGAGGGGGCTTGGGGGACAGGTTGAAAAAGGTGAAAGGATTACGAGTACAAATTGGTACTTACCAAATAGTCATCAGGATGTAAAGTACAGCATAGCCATAGAGAATATAGTCAGTAATACAGTAATAACTATGAATTGTGTCAGGTGAATACTAGGCTAGTCGGGAGGACCACTTCTTAAATTATATAACTGTCCGACCACAGTGCTGTATACCTGAAATTAATATAAAATGATATTGAATGTCAAAATAATGTGTTAAAAAAGTAAAAAGCTGAAAAAATAAACAAAAAGGCACCACCAACAACAAAAAGAGCTAACTAAACCTAAAGATAGTAGTAGAAGGAAGGACATGATAAAGATTCGATGAAGGTTAATAATGAAAAAAATAGAAGACAATAGAGAAAACCAACAAAACAAAAGTTTGGTTCTTTGAAAAGACTGACAAAACCAGCACACCTTGTTACATATCAATACACACTGTATTGTTTGAGCCTGATGTTCATGTTGTCTGTTCTCAGTGACCTCAAAGTACGTGCTGGTCACTTCCCTGAGTGGCAGTTAGACACCATCTTATCTTGGCTGCACTGCACTCATGTTATAGTCTATCCTGTGACATAGCTGGGCCACCCAGTGAAAAGTGAAGCAATTCTCAAGACAAATAAGAACATGTCACACAAAACCTGTACACAAATACTCATAGCAAAATTTCACTTAATAGCCAATAATGAAAATGATCCAATTCTCCATTAAGTGACGGATAGTAAATAAAATGGTATGGTAAATAAAATGGTGAACAAATGTGCAGTGGAATATTGTTTAATAAAAAAAATAAATGAAATGATGCTGCATACTACAAAATGGATGAATCTCAAATACATTATATAAGCAACAAAGTATTTTTGAATTTAGGATTCCATTTAAAAAACATGTACAGAATACACAAATGTATAGACAAAGAGAGCAGATTAATATATTAGTGGCCTAGGCCTAGTGGTATGGAGTTTCTTTTCAGAGTGATGAAAATGTTTTAAAAGTAATTGTGGTAATGGTTGAATAACTGATTATACTGAAAACAAAAACAAAAAACAGTAATCAGTTTAAAATGGATGTAGTATGATATGTAAATTTTATTTCAATAAAGCTGTTGTATAAAGTTTTTCAAGCAGATATAATTTAAGGTTTTATTTTTATTTTATTTTTTTCAATTGTACAGCATAGTGGTTGGACATCTATATAATTTACAAAGTGATCCCTTTGATAAGTCTAGTGCCCACCTGGCACCATACATAGATATTACCATATTATTGACTATATTCTCTGTGCTGTATTTTACATCCCCATGACTATTTTATAACTACCAATTTGTACTTAATCCCTTTACCCTTTTCACTCAGTCCCCCAACCTCCCTGCCATGTTGCAACTATCGGTTTGTTATTTGTATTTGAGTCTGTTTCTGTTTTGCTTTAGATTCTACATATAAATGAAATCACATGGTATTTGTCTTTCTCTGTCTGGCCAACTGCACTTAGCATAAAACCTTCTAGGTCCATCCATGTTATCTCAAATGATAAGGCTGCATTCTTTTATATGGCTGAGGAATACTCCATTGTATATATATGTACTACTTCTTTTTATCCAATTATCTATTGAAGGGCACTTAGGTTGCTTCCATGTCATAGCTATTATAAGTAACATGGCAATGAAAATAAGGGTGACTCAATCTGTTCATGATCATATTTTTTTTTTTTCACTTTAGCTCTCCTTTCTTATTTAGAAAATGAACATTTGAAACACTTTTTAAAAAATACTTTCAGCCAATAGCAAGTAAAATATTGTGTATATACAGAGAGAGAGATGATGGTTATAGCCTTTCATTTTGTCTAACGTATGTGTCCTAATTAATATTTGTTCTAATTATAAAACAACCAGATATTTGAACAAAAATTGGCAAACATCCTTCAAGCCAATATTTTTTTTCTTCCCCCTCCCTTGCATTGATTTTTCTCTTTTGTACAATCTCACATCATGAGCTTTTTTTTCCAAAACAATCCTTGACCTGTACTGATCTGCCCTCCTTCACTGAAAATACGGTGATTATGCTATGACTTGATTTCTCCCCTACCTCCTTCTAACAGAAGGAAAATTAACCAGGGTCCTAGATCCAGGCTCTAAGGTGGGAAGCAGTGTTAGAAATAGCTGCCCAAGGACTCCTAGAGAGAGAAGGAGCTGAAGGAATTAATAAATAGAAAGGGCATAACGTATGAGTCAAGGACTGTAAATCTTGGAACATGAGCTGAGACGGAAAAATAGGGAATGAGAGACAATAATTCTGTCCACAAAAGTGGGTTCATTGTGGAACGAGTGTATGTTTGGATTAAAAGTGGGTAGTACTAAGAACATGATAATCACCATGTGTGATGGTTAATTTAGTTTTAACTTGACTGGGCTAAGGGATGCCCAGATAACTAACTGGTAAAACATTATTTCTGGGTGTGTTTTTGACAGTGTTTCTGGAAGAGATTAGCATTTGAATCAGTAGATCAAATAAAGAAGATCTACTCTCACCACTGTGGGTGGGCATCATCTAATCCATTGAGAGCTGAATAGAACAAAATTGGGAGTGAGGGCAATTTTTCTCTCTTTTCTTGAGCTGGAATATCCATCTTTGCCTGACATCAGAACTACTGGTTCTCAGACCTTCAGACTCCAACTGAAATACATCATCACTTTTCCTAGTTCTCCACTTTGCAGCTGGCAGATGGTTGGACCTCTCAGCCTCCATACTACATGAACCAATTGCCATAATATATCTACTCTTATATATACTGGAGGTGCCAAAAAAATGTATGCAAGCGGACACTGGATAATGTTGCTCAAGCCGTAGTTCACCGTAATCAGAAGTGTCTTGACGCGGATGGTAACCACTTTGAGCACCTCTTGTAATTGCGGAAATCAAATGTGACTTGTATTCATTTTTTTATATCGGTATATATTGAGTATTACAATTTTAGTAGGTTTTTCCTTTCTTAAAATGTGTATACATTGTTTTGGCACCCTCTGTATAAGTATACATATATATGTATTTTATATTGCTCTTATATATATACCATCTTGGTTCTTTTTCTCTGGAGAATCATGATAAATACACTATGTAATATCTGAGAAACTTTCCACAATAATATCTAGAATACTGGAAATTCAATAAAATGAGATAAGAAAAGCTTAAATTTTGGACTGGTTGTGTAAAGGCAATATTGATCATAATCATTTATTTGAAATGCTTATGATTATTTTCCTAATTATTGTGTAACATACTTAGAGTTGTGGATTTCTATAAATATGCATCAGGTTGTAAATTGTATTTGAATAAAAAGCATACTTTATACATGTTACCAAGTTTGCTGGTCAGGTGTCATGATTTTCTAGCCACAATTTAAAAACTTAAAGAAAACACTATTTTCGGTCTCATATTCTTAACATAGGGCAAAATATGAGTTCAACCGCATATTTTTCCATTTATATAATTCAAAACTCTCTTAATTCACAGCATCCAATACAATGTCCTAGCTTTTAAAATATGCATTTTCTTATTGTACTGTTTTGTTTCAGATAACCTGTTATTCAAAGAATACCCTATTAAGCATAATTTTTTGCAACTCCAATTGTCTTTCACATATGAGAGTTCATTCATCCTACAAGAAATGATTTAGTGCTTATTGGTGTCAGGCATTGTGTTAGATTCCACCAGCTGCTGGAAAAGACAAAGACAAAGCCCTGAGGTGAAAGACCTTACAATGTAGAGCACCTCATCTCTACACCCTCTGTCTTTGAAAGAACACACAGTGCTTTATTCTAATTTTGTATCATAGTTAGAGTTTTGACTGACAGTTTAGAGAAGGTCCTAGAGACACTATTAATAATAAAATAGTTTTGTCTTTATTCAGTTGTTATCAGGTGCTAGGCACAAGGCAAAATACTTTTCATCTATTATGACAAAAGCATCATGCTCATTATAGCAGTATGAATTGGATGCTACTTTTTCATCACCATTTTAAAGACAAAATTAATAATGTTAATTTATTATGATGTAATGTGTTCAAAATAAAGCCAGTAAGTAAGTTGGCTCTAAAACAATATCAGTATGGTTAGAAACTACATACTTCTATTATTCTAAACAGCGGCTTGCAATTATTTCTGCTTCCTTATGCTTACCTGGTAGATACCATCTGTTTATTTATTATGTTTTAATATTAATGGCCCATTTTAATATATGTATGTGCCACTTTCATATATTTTCAAAATTAAGTGTGTATAATGTAACTAACATATGTTTAATTGCTAGACTTAGGAGCCAAGTGATAAAAAGTCAAATAAAACTTCCAGGTATGAAAACATGAACCTTGTGAGAAATTTTTCTCCTCTCTCTCATTTTATTTTTCTCTCTTATTCTTTTAGCTATTTAGTCCCAGCTATCCTAGAATTTATTTACCTGTAAAATTTGTTATTAAAACTCAAGTGTTAATGATTATATTATTATTACTTAAGTGCTGAGATAACTGTGGCTCAACTCAATTTCTTAAATTCTGCATATCTCATTAGTATTTGCTAATAGTAGTAGGAGTGGAGTGAGTGTAAGCCTGCGTGTGTGTGTGTGTGTGTGTGTGTGTTCATACTTGTAGTGTGGCAGCAGGAATTAGTACAGTTACACTCTCTTTTTGTCCTATGTTTCTGTTCTTCCTTCCCTACTTGTCATTGTGCTATCAGCACATGGTGTTTAATTTTTTTGAAAGACGTGTTCCTTTTAGGAATGTTCCCATTAAATTAAAAAAAAAACAAAAAACTGATTTTGAAAAGAAAGTGAACATGTTGCAGAAGAAACAAACATAGGTATAACATCAGATGTCCAGACAATATAGATGATTTACAGAGATTTAACTTAAGTAACAATTCCATGACAGTGGGAGAGGACAGATATTCCCTATCAAAAATAAGGCATAAGCATGTGCTTTGAAAAGTATAAAGCTAATTTTGCTGTATTTATGACCTTTGCCTCCTTTCAGTTTACTAAATCATGCTATATTCTTGAGAAAAAAAAAAAAAAAAAAAAAAAGATTTCACCCCTGAGATTCCACTGCACATTTTAATTATGTGGTAAATTTTAAACTAGGAATTTAATATAGCATCTGAATAGAAGCTCTGGTTCATCAAAGAACTAGACGAAAACCAAAAATCATCCTACATACGCTGCATAAATAATTCATTTTCAGGACTCAAAGAAGTAGAGAAAGTTGCTGGTAAGTGTTTTGTACTAATTATCAGAAGAACTGATGATTGGGAAAAGCTTTCTAAAAATGTAGGACACCACAGTTCAAATCTTTTCATGGAGATAGTAGCTGACAAAGCAAATGAATAATTGCAAAGAAAAGGAAGCTGGGGACAATGAAAAGGCTATCATCTGAAATAGTACAATTGGAAAGGATGTGTGATTTTAGTTTCAAGAAAGGCGAGGAATAATAACGAAGCTAAAGAAAATGGTGAGATATTTGTAGTATCATAGTTAAACAAAGTAGGAAGCATGAAAAGAAGTGAGATGTGCTGAAGGATATGAGAAAAACTCTGGTGACCATTGAATAAAAAAACGAAGGATTTGAAATCCAATGTGAATATGGTCATGAGTGATATTAAAACACTAAGAGAGAACTACATGGAAACTAACACGTATAAAAATAAGGATTATATAAATGTATTTATAAATGTTGACCAGTATATTACAGAATAAATGATGCATATGGAGGAGCTAAATATCACTTATGAAGGTCATTAAAACTCTTCAAACATGTGGATGCTAATTTACTCTTAATATCATGTGGTTAATTTTAGCTTCTTTTGGATTGTTATCATTATATGATTGTTTTTCTAAGTGATCACACTTGAATCAAGGTTGAAAGTTTATTTTTTAAATAATTCTTATGATTTAAAATGGATCTTACTGGGAAAAAAACACATGCTTTTTATGTTAAAGCCATTCATTAACAGTCAGAATCATTCTCAAAAGAAAATTTGCTTGGCCTTTCAAGAAACATGAACTAAATAGTCTCCCCCCGCCCCCCCAACCTTCATAGATACTTCTAGCAGCATGTAAAAAAACAGAAGATAACCATTCTTTTTTAATCCTTACTGTGCTGGGTTTGATAGACTTGACATTTTTCTCAACATTCAAAAACTATCTGGGGAGAGAAGAGTGTGTTCTTTTTTGGGGAAAGTTGAGATTTTGTTGATCCTACTCTAATCACAAATACCTAATGGCAGCCAGCAGAAGTATGGCCAAGTTAACAAAAAGAAGAAGAAAAAGAAAAAAAAAAAAAAGCTTTTTAGAATCTGCCCTTAAAACTCAATTGTTATACTGTAATATACATTTGCTTTACTAGATCATCCCACTCGTGGAAATCGACATGGATGAAGTATTATTGTCTCTGTGGGTAACTTGTTTAGAATGAATTTGTTTTCCTTATATTTACCCACATGATTAATGTAGTATATATGAAGCCAAACCATGATAAATAGAATTATAATAGGTGGTGAAATTTCATGGAACTCCTCAGCTATGAGGGAGCCAACGGATGGATCCCATGTATACTTATGTATATATCTGCATTATCATTAAAATGGGAACTGAAATTAAATATTCACGTATGGGATATATAAGTACAAATAATTAAAATAGTTTATGCATGTGTTTTATCATTTAAATTCTATAAAATATAATATTTGTCAATCATATTCTTATTTATGTACATTCTCATTTATGTTCCCAAACATATCAACACTTCTTGACTATCACATCACTTGTAAACTGATCTCTTTTCTTTTTTCTATTGAATTGAATACATTCCAAAAGAGAAAAAGATAGTGGCTTACATTTTAAGGAGTAAATATTTATTCTTTGACATAATACACATCTATACAAAGATCACTTACTGCTTTTGTGTAGGAAGTCAAACGTGGGACAGATTGATTGACATTTTTTTTCTATATGCCTGGTCAAATTTGATTTAAAAAAAGAGAACTTCAGTCTCATCTACCTATGTAGACAGTAAACATTTATTGAAATAAAATTAAAAGTTTTTTAAGGATTATAATATTAATTGCTCAATAGGACATTATATTCACAGTCACTATTATTCTCATTTTATAATTATGAAGAGTATTTTTGTGGTATATTATCCCAAAGATTTCTTAAGAACACCTGGTAAAATCAGGTCTGTTTGGTTTAGTTCTTGCTCTTTAATATATTGATTTCTATAAATATACTTTAAAGTCAAATGAAAACTTTGAAATTATCTCAGTGGAGAAGAGATATATAATGATACTTGAAGATCAATACATTTTGAATTCAGTCTTATTAAAATCCTCTGATTCTCATTTACAGCTGCTACTGTGCTTTCTGTATATACAACTTGCTGGCAGTAAACTAATGTTATAGAGAGAAAGATTTCCAGGTTGAAAGTTGGCATTATTTTTTTCTCTTCTCTTAACAAGCCATCTGTGTACTCTCATAATTATACCACTAGTTGACATCCTTTAAAGTTTCATTGTTCATGGTTTTGAAATATGGTTAGAATGAAAGTGAAGAATGTATAGTGAAACTAGATAGAAAACATAGAGAGTAAAAACATAAAATTTAAAATCAGGCAGGAAATAACAACAGCGACTAAAAGTAAGTAGAAAACTATCAATGGAAGAATCTATCAACTAATTTATATTGCACAATGGTAAATGATTTTACACACATTTGAGTCATTTTGTTTTTAAGCTGTCATTGTAACACTTTAATACGAATCTGAGATGTGCATGGAATACATTGTTAGTAGTTTAGGACATACCAGAATTCACTGCTCTTAAGATTGTAGAACTGGAAATAACATACACTGCTAATAGGATTGCAAGTTGGTACAACCACCCTGAAAAATGGTTAAAGTGGCTTATAAAGATAAATATGCTTACTGTGTGCCAGAAATCCCAGTCCTGTGTGTTTGCTCTAGAGAAATGAAACATATATTCACACAAAAACCTATACACAAATGTTTATAGCAGCTCTATTCGTAACTGAAAAAAAAAAAAAAAATACACTGGAATTGCCCAAATGTACTTCTGGTGAATACATAAATAAACTGTGATATATCCATACAATGGAAGTTTTCTTAGCAATTAAAAGGAATGAACTATTTATATATGTAACAACTTGAGTTAATCTCGACATTATCCTCAGTGAAAGAAGCCAGTCTCAAAAGGTCACACGCTATATGATTTCAATATGACATTCTCAAAAAGACAAAAACTACAGTGATGGAGAATAGCTCAGTTGTTGCCAGGAATTATGGATCTAAAGAATGCCATGAAGATAATTTGGGTGAGTAATAGAATAATTCTATCTCCTGACTTTGATGTATATTGCAAAAATGTTAAAATTCATAGAAATATACACTAAAAAGTTCAGTTGATTATTTAAAATATTTTTACTTTGACCTAAAAAACAGAAAAAAAAATTGCTACTTTTCCTCCAACTGGTAAGAATTTAACACAAAACCTGGACAGTCTCACATTCTCGTTGACTTCTGGAAGCAGTGCATTCCACACACAGGGGAAAACCGTTCTGACCTACCTACAAAGTGACAAACAAAGCTGCCACTATTCACCTATTACAGGAAAGTGCACTGGAGCAAGACCTTGTTGTGATAAAAGCAACCATTCCACTTAAGCTATATAGCCTGGCACACTTGAGGGTACTAGATGATAACCTTCGAGCATATATGGGTAAGATAACTTGTAGAATTTATGGCAAGCCCCAAAAGAGAAATAACAGTGCAAATTCCTTGTTAAAAAGCAAGGCTGTGCTATCTGAGGTAGAGAATTAAACTCCTTTTTAAAAACACTACTTGCCCTGATAATTGGGTTCTGGTCTACAGAGAGAACCTGGGGGATATGAAATATTCATACATCCAAAACTGCCGTAGTGAACTGGACTCGTTCAGGACCTAGAGTCAGAAAGTTGGACTAGCCCAACAGCAATCTATAGGAACATAGCAGTGACATGTCAGAATCAGGCATGAGCAGCAAAATGCATAAATTACATGGGCAAGTAGCCAAGGCACCTAAGCCATTCACGACTATCATATCCGCACTTTTTCAAATGGTTTATGAATGGATCAATGTGTGTGTGTGTGTGTGTGTGTGTGTGTGTGTGTGTGTGTGTGTGTGTGTGATGTATATGTGTGGTTTTGGTATTAGGATCATGCTGGCCTTATAGTATGAGTTGGGGAGTGATTCTGCTTCTATTTTCTGGAAGTATTTCTACAGAAGTGTTATTTTTAATCCCTTAGATGTTTGGTAAAATCTACTAGTAAAAGAATCTTGGCTCCAAATATTATTTTTTAGAAAGCTTTTTAAGTACAAATGTAATTTATTTAGTAAACAAAGGACAATTCAGAGTATTTAATTATTCTTTAGTCAGTTTTGTTAGCTTGTGACTTTCAAGGAGTTGGACCATTTGTTCTGTGTTGTGGAATTTATGGATATAAAGTTGTTCATAATAGTTTATTTTATTGCTTTTAACATATTTGGGATCAGTAGTGAAGTGATATCCTGTGTTTCATTCTAATATCGGCAATTTTGATCTACTTTTTTTCCTGTTTAGTTTGTCAAGAAACATAATTATATAGTCTTAAATTACAATGTTCTGTGGGACTTTTCAGTCAATAACATTAACTTTTAACTATAACACAGGCATCATATTTGCCATTTCTTTCACAATTGTAAAAAAAAAAAATGAATTAAAACGCTAAAGTCTTTTTTTTTTTCTGTCTGGCTTCCTAAATAGAAATTAATATAATGCTTTTATTATTAGTGGTATCTGCTCCCTTGATAGTCTTCAAACTTTCTTAGCACATTGAGATGTCCTAATTGACTGTTATGACTTGGCTGTCACTCTTACCATATAGGCAAAACAAGTTTTCCCATAAAGCCTATAGTAAATGTCTGGAAATATGCCAGAAAAAGTGGCTCTTTGATAAATATCTACTTGCTGGCTGATTATTGTAAAAGGATTTCTGTGGCTTTGGATATGGAGTGTAATGTCAATTATCGGATATGTTCAGATTAGATTTCCACAGTATTTGATTTCTTCCTGTAAAATGCAGTTTCTATATCAATATCTTGAATTTGTCCTTCATCTAAATTCTGAATACTTGGGCTTTCTGAGATGGTGTCTCCATTTTAACATCTGTCTATTCGTATCCCTGTGGGCATGCCCTTATTCAACCTCCTACTTCCAAATTGCGTGCTAATGTAAACCATATGAGTCACCCTCTATTGTTCCCTTGGTGACTCTGCTTACATTTTTAGGTCAGACATGTACAAATACACTTTAATTATCAATTTAGTTGCCACTGGCCCATCTCATAAGGCCTGTTTCTTTTGTGTTTAGTGCAAGAATTAATTGACAGCAAGATCAATGGGAAATAGTTAATTCTGCAGTTTTTGTAAAATGCCCTTATTTATGATTGAAAACATATTGTCTAGTGACTCTCACAAACAGAAAGTATTATTGTTAATAAGAAATAACTGACTTTTATATCAGTTTTGATTTTTGAAATTTATGAACAAAATTGCAGTAAGTGGGATGTTTTTTGTCTTCTATCTCTTGCAGTATCTATCTTCTTTCCGCTCCTTTCCTTTCCTCTCCCTTGCTCTTGTTTTTCCCCTCCCCCCTTCCCCCTTTCATCCCTTCCTTGTCCTATCTCTAAAAGATGAAATGAGATATTTATTTTATTTCAATAAAACAGAAAACATTATTACAGTTATTAGCATAGCATTTCTTTTCTTTCCATTTTAAATGAAACCTATAACTGTGTGAAACCAAAAATAAGACCTAGCAGGACCATTAGCTCTAATGCACCTTTTGGAGCAAAAATTAATATAAGACCTGGTCTTATTTTAATATAATATAAGATCATGTCTTACATAATATAATATAATATAATATAATATAATATAATATAATATAATATAATATAATATAAAATATAATATAATATAATATAATATAATATAATATAATATAATATAATATAATATAATATAAAACCAGGTATAATATAATATAATATAATACAGAATCTTTTATTATGTTTTGCTCCAAAAGACACATTAGAGCTATTGGTCCGGCTGGGTCTTATTTTCAGGGAAACACAGTAATTAGTTCAATAATTTTAAAGAAAATACAACTTCATGACAATTTACAAATACAGACAATGGGAAATAAATACTTTGTATATACATGCAATTTATACAGGCAAACCTCTAAAATGAT
The DNA here is from genome assembly GCF_057876585.1 of Rhinolophus sinicus. Lineage (NCBI taxonomy): Eukaryota > Metazoa > Chordata > Mammalia > Chiroptera > Rhinolophidae > Rhinolophus > Rhinolophus sinicus. Next base: position 174,241,850 of record NC_142516.1, read on the forward strand.
AGTTTATAGAATTATTTACCTGGTTAGTACTTTGTATTAAAATCTAATTTAATAAAAAATAGAAATGAATTTAATATCCTCAAAAACTCTAAGTTATCAAAGTCCACCATGGCTATTATGAGGTGATATTTTTAGTTATTCAGCTATTCATACTCAGTGCTAGATGGAAATGAAATATTATTTTTTTCATGAAGAAATCAATACCTCAATTTAAAAAAAAAGAAAACTTATATGATATGTACTTTCTTTTTTTTTTTAATTTTATTAAATTTATTGGGGTGACAATTGTTAGTAAAATTACATAGATTTCAGGTGTACAATTCTGTATTACATCATCTATAAATCCCATTGTGTGTTCATCACCCAGAGTCAGTTCTCCTTCCATCACCATATATTTGATCCCCCTTACCCTCATCTCCCACCCCCCACCCCCCACCCCCCTTACCCTCTGGCAACCACTAAACCATTGTCTGTGTCTATGAGTTTCTGTTTCTCATTTGTTTGTCTTGTTCTTTTGTTGCTTTTGGTTTATATACCACATATCAGTGAAATCACATGGTTCTCTGCTTTTTCTGTCTGACTTATTTCAATCTTGCAAATAAAGAAAAACAGATTTTATCTCGACTGCATAAACTGAACATGTTGTGTTGCCTAGTCATAACCTGTGTTTTGATTATCTCCTCTTCACCCTTGGGGGGAGAGGAATTCCTGCCTTAAGGTTTGGCGGTGACCAAACACATGACATTCAGCACTGGGAAGATGAAATTGACAGCAGTTTATTAGTCACATAAACAGCCCAGGGTGGAGGACACTGCATATCATGCAGGGCCACAAGAGGGCTGCACTCTGGAACAGAGTAACGAGCAGGGGGTGTGGGTGTATGCTTTAGAGTAGGAAGGGAAGTGATCCCTGCCTCCTGTGCTGAGGTGTGGTTGAGTTCACTGAATAATTCAGGAGGCTGGCAGGGAACTGAAGTCTGCTTTTCAGAATATGCAGGCATCATGCCTGGTCCCCATTATAAGGCAGGTGATTTGGCTACGGGCCTTTATTGATGAGAGTTCAATGGAAGAGGGGAGCTTGTGCTTCAGTCCTCAGGGCATCTGAAGCTCTCCGGGTTACAGATGTTAAGGTTGTAGATAATACAGTTGCTCCCTCCCCTCCAAGGTAACTTAAATCAACCACAGTCCAAACATATTAAAGGAAAAATTCCAGAAATATACAATTCATAAATTTTAAATTGTGCACTGTTCTGAGTAGCATGATGAAATCTCATGCACTCTTGTTCCATCTCACTTGAATGTTGAGAATATCTAGCTGCCAGGTAGTTCCTCCGTAGCATTCTAAGTCATCACATAAACTATCTGCCACCGCGTCTCATTGCCTGTTCAAGTGACCCTTATTACTTAGCAAAGGTCCCAAAGTGCGAGAGTTGTGATGCTGGAAATTCAGCTTTGCCAAAGAGAAACTTCGTTTATCTCCTTTAAGTGAAAAGGGATGCATGTATATGCATGTGGCCTTTCAACACAGTATATAGGGTTCGGTATTATCCACAGTTTTGGGTATCCACTGGGGGTCTTAGCAAATTAAATACAAAATTCAAGATAGGAAAGTGGAAAAGGAAAGGAGTATGATCCATTTGTGGCCAAGCAGATCATTTCAGAACTACCAATAATGTTCTATTTCTTAATCTAGGAGACAGTTACAAGTTGATCATTTTATTAGTAATAAGTATTCAATTTAGTCTGTTATATTGTCAGAAAAGAAAGCTCCACATTCTCCCTGTAACTGACTCCAGTCTGTCTGCCTCCTTCGTTCTGCTGTGCTTGCTTAACACCAGATGTTATTAAGCCACTGTACACAACCATGTTTCTACAGTTTGCTAAAGCATCAGGAGACTTCCATACTGGTAAATATTTGCTGCCATGAGCTCCTGAGTGGGCCATCCCAGCCCCTCTTTCAACATACCACACCTCTTTCAAACCAACTTAAAGGGTAAATACTTGGCATAACAGAGGGCCTCCATGACCTTGTTCTGGGACTAGACCAGTGCCTATTCTGATACGGCCGCTGATATTGCTAATCTGCTGGTTAATTATATTGAATGCAATTATTGCTTATATTGAGGTCATCAGCTTTGTCCCTTATATGGGTCATTTTCATTCCCCACCTAATGTGCCCTTTCAACAGTGCTTGTCACAAGTACCCCACCACTCTATCTTGAGGCTGTCTGCCTTCTAAACTTCTATTATACCACACTTTTTCAGGTTTCCTCATAAGATTATTTAGTAGCTTGTCTTTTTCTTGCTTGCCAATTTTTGAGTTTCTTCATGACATATATTATCTATCTGCCATTCATAATATATATAACAGTTACATTTCCTTTCATTCATTCATACAGTATTCATGAAACAAGTCTTTATTAAGCTGCACCAGGTGCTGAACTAAATAAAATTCTCACTGCCCTTTTGATCTTAGAGTGTACTGAGGAAGAACAGCAAGTAACAATAAAACTCATAAATAAAAATTGTGAAGACTACTGTAAAGAAAAATATCAGGATGCTGTGAAAGGCATGGATGGAAAAAGACAATTTAAGATAGGATAGTCAATGCAGAACTCAATTTTAAAATTATTGTTTAATAAGATATCTCACGCAATGTACTTATACCTGTAAGCATATGCCTTGACATTTATTGTTATAATGTAACAAATGCATTCAAGTGTTTAAAAAAATACACACTTGACTTCACTTTGGCTACCATTCACCCTTTAGCTATGGCTGAGTGTATTCTTTCACATTTTTTCTATGCTCTCACAATATCTAAACACACATATACATACACATATGTCACTGCTGTTTAAAAAAATGATTATCATTTTCAATTATCTGAATCTTGTTTAAAAGTATCATGCAAATCTCTCTAGTTTAAATGGCATAATTCTAATCCATTCATTTTAATCAATGATCAATGTATAATATTCCATGGGATCAAAAAGTGTCAATCACTTCCCTATTGTTAGTCATTTATTTTATTTTCCATTGTTGTGAATGAGAAAAAAATCACATATATGTGATTTAATTACAATGAGCCACATATATGCATGCTTTTATTTATTTATATGAGATCGAGCCACAGGGGGGTTTAATGCATTAGTGTACATATGTCTTTGTGGTTTAAATAATATTGCCAGTATTTTTACAAAATATCTGGGACATGACATATGTCCATCAGCAGGAGAACCTTCTCTGAACATCCTCCAAGAAAAGTCTTTCTGGACTTTTCTAGTCTATTTTGTCCCAAGGTAATAACATACCGAGTTTGTCATACTACAATGTCATTAAAAAAAAAGTGTATTCATGGACAGTGTAGATTCCTGACCACTGCGCTGTACACCTGAAGCTGAATAATATTGAATGTCAACTATAATTATATATATATGTCAACTATAATAATATTGAATAATATTGAATAATATTGAATGTCAACTATAATTATATATATATATATATATGACTGTTTCCACAAAAATAAGACCTAGCCGGACAATCAGCTCTAATGTGTCTTTTGGAGCAAAAATTAATATAAGACCTGGTATATTATATTATTATATTATATTATATTATATTATATTATATTATATTATATTATATTATATTATATTATATTATGAAGAACCGGTCTTATAGTAAAATAAGACCGGGTCTTATATACATTTTTGCTCCAAAAGATGCATTAGGGCTGATTGTCGGGCTAGGTCTTATTTTCAGCCAAACATGGTATATAGTTATAGGATGAGGAGTACAGCATAGGGAATAGTCAGTGGAATTATAACAGCCACATACGATGTCAGAGGGATAGTAGATTGGGGGATGGAGGGTATTACTTTGTGAGGGGTGTAAATGTCTAACTATTACATTGTTTTGTACACCTGAAACTAATTATGAAAAAAAGTGTATTTACAGGAGTGAAATGTGAGAACCCTTCTGATTTTGGTCTATAATTTGCCACTAAATAAATCACATCACATATTGTTTTCTCCAGATCAACTGATTTGTAATTTGATTTACCAATAATTTTGGATGTAACATGCATTCAAATGTTTATGGTGAGTATATGTAAGACAGGCTATAGACGTTGATAAACAACATGTGCCATTTCAAACTGCCACAAATAAATAGGAAGAGATGATACTGGAAGCAAGATTGAAAAATCAAATGATTTTCCACAACTGTTTTTATTCCTGTTTTCCCAAGTCTCTCAAATCACAAGAAAAGCTTTTCCTAAAATAACAAAACTCATTTTCCAAACTTCTGGCAGCTAACAGAAAAGGTCAGCATCTTTTTAAATGCATATTCCATAGTAGCCGGAATTAAAGAAAATGCTTTTTTATAACCTAGACATATGGCATAGATTTGAAAATGGATAAGAATGTGTTTTGATTGGCTGGCTAATAGTCTAATGAGATAGATTAATCAATGTAAACCACATAGCTCAGTTGAAACTGCCTTTCAAATTGCCAATTTCATTTTCTTCCAGCAGAGAAAATGCCAATCTTTTCCTGTGTAGTAAAATCGTCTTGTTATAACAACTAAGCAACTCCAGAGTTACTGTTATTGTGGAACATCTGGTAACTACAAGATGTGGCTCCTCCGAGGAAACCACATCGCTGGAAAATAAGAACTCGCTCAACCTGGTCATATTTCATGTTGTTATACTCTAGAGTATGGCTGCCTCATAATACAGTAATCACTTTTCTTTGACACCATAAATGAAACCACAGATGCTACAATTTCCTATAATTGGAGGAGCTTACCATAAATAAATAATCAAAATAATAATATATACATAAAGTATATGCAGGTTTTAAAGCTTGTATTGAAAAACAACAATTGCAAAATGATTACCTGAGTCAATAAGACCATGCCTATCACATTTATTCTTTAAGAAATAGGACATTGACTGTATTCTCCTGACATAATCCTTTTTTCATACTATATAATTTACTTTAAAATTTATGCCAACAATGAAATTACCAAAGATCTAGAAGTATAGCAACCTCTTTTACATAACTGTCAGTTGCCTAATTTATAATTTAACTTTATGACAATGTAATGGTTTGCCATGTTTCTATTTTGAATAGATGTTAGACTTATTCCTCTCTATGGTATTGGCTTCTATTTCTACAAATATTTCTTTTTTGTATTTGATATCATTCTTCTAAAATTTAATCAAATTTTATTTTGTTTGAGCTCAACATTACAACAGACAAAATTAATTCTGTAATTCTTCTAGAGCTTAAATATATATTTTGTGCATTCTTTGACATATATAACCTTGTCAGATTCTTTAGAAATCTAAGGTATTGAGAGTAGAACAGTAGGCAGCCTGGATATCATACATCAGCAACGAGTTAATTTGTGGTGTGTGGTGAAAACACTGTGTGAGAAAATTTAGGGTGTAGATAATATGAGATTTGTTTAAACACAATAGAATCTTTTGAACTAATAACTTGTAAAAATCTAAAAAGTCCAAATACTACATGACAACTTTTAAAAAAAGTAATTTTGTAAGAATATTTTGTTTCTCATAATCAGATTAACTTTATCCTTGGCTAGAATTAATAAATAGCTTAAATACCACATACTGAAGAAAAGTTCAAATAAGAGTTCAAGTAGCAATAATATGATAATAAATATGGTGTGTGTGTGTGTTTAAATCCATCATCAGATTTATTTTTCATTTGAGTGTTTTGCCACTAACCTACAAACAAGTGTGAATATGTGATATATGTGTAAATGGTAAAGATTTGGCACCAGTACTTAATAAGCAATGTGTTTCTTTTGCATTAATACTTCTCAGCCTTGTGTTAATGTGCTTGCCTTGTCTTTCTTTTTTTAGGTAAATGATTTGGGGAAACTTGGATATAAGGGCCATATTAAAGAGTTCCCAAGGATCTAAAAATGGTTGGAACAATGTGAATGCGACACAGTCTAGGTTTTCCTCTCTTCTTTAGTGATTGGTAACTTCAGCAATGTGGTTATATGTTTATGCAAAATTGTAGTTGAGAAATACACCTGAATAGCTCTAAATGTTGGAAAAATACCATTCATTGATTTTATAAAATATACATACAGATTTAAAAGCAACTTTTAACAAAGTCTAACTATTAGGCACAGTTCCAAGAACTAAAACATGTTTGCTACTTTCTTTCTAATTTATTCTCTGAAGAAAGTTTTCTATACTTAAAAAAAAAAAAGAACAAATAACCAATTGCCCAATGGGTGTATTCCCAATTGTGTTTTTGTGTTAATATCTATCTGTCAGTGTGAAAGATAGTAACCAGAACTTACTTTGATGTATTTTTCAACATTTTGACTGTGCAATAGCTGAATCACACAGGCTAAATAACCTTACAAATATCATGGATAGAAAAACAGTATAAACTTTGATAGTCTACAATAGAATCTGGAACAAATGAATATACTTACTCATGTTGACTTTCCAGTAATTTGACTTATTATTTTTTAATTTTTAGAATTCTGTGTGATCTTAATAAACCGAAATTAAATAAAGTATTTGAAAATCTACAACATCCAGCATACACTCTAATTCAGTTTCAATTAAAACAGAATTCTCTTTATGCACGGTGGGGAACAGTGTGTTCATCTTAGTTACTTATCTATTATATTTTGGTCCATGTCATTAAGATTCCTTCAAAATGAAGGTTGCAATTTGTTCAATTGATAATATACATGTTGCATTAAAAGAATATGAAATTTGAGTCATCATTTTATTGACTCAGAGCTCACGAAGATTCAGTGAGTTATTGTACTGCACACAAATGTCTTCTTTCTACAGTTATGATAGACAAAATTAATAAGGCCAGGACAAAGTGGAACAAGTCACAATCATTTTAAATTGATACATTCTAAATATTTCTGTACTGAAAAATTTCAACTACAATCCAGTAGATAGATTTTGAGCCTGAAAAGTGACATCGGATTGTGGTGAGAATATGTATTATGTACTCCTTAGTCTCTAGGGACCAATCTACCTTTCCCACCATCTGATTAGTATAGACAGGTATTCAAGGAGGGGAAAACTGCAAAGTGAGCTTTATTTAAGTTTTAATGAAACGATTTGCTCCTCCTAGCTGATTTCTATCATATTAGCAATGTTTCTTTATAATGCATGAATATTAAATTTGTCTAATACAGTATAAAATTATCTTATTAAGAACTCACTTGTTATAATAGTGGGAAAGCGAACTAATGCAATATAGCACTAATTCAATTTGATGAAAGTTACTGATACAGAAAAGCAGCTCATTTTTCACATGGATGTCAAAAGTATTTAGCATGACTCACTACAAAGAATTTCTTCTTTAAAACCAAAAATATTCTAGCCAATTATATGACAGACTGAGGACTTAGATATAGTGTAGAGAGACAAGCAGGTCTACATTTTGCTCTAATTGAGAGGGTAGCTGCCATTTAATAATCTGAGAACTATGTAAAAAGGAGATAAATCTGGGAAATGAAGAATAACATAAAAATGTTTAATGGAAGAATCATAATGAGGATGGGAGATATTTGTAAATGGGAATGTTGTTTTCTCAAGGAATAGGAGAAATAAGAATTCCAGAGTTAAATTTGTTTTATGATTTCACTGGAGATTGACTGTAAAAGTAGAATTCACGCGTGTGTGAGTGTGTTCTCATTGCTACAAGGATGCCCATTTCTAAACTGGTCCTCACATTTTTCTTTTTCGAGTTCTGTGATTCACTGGACTGTGTCTACATAAGGATTCCATACACAGCCTTTGTTTTTGACCATTTATTTTGTCTCAAATTGCAATGTTATTCCTTCTAAATGAAAAGACCTTATTTATCTAGTCATCCAAAATAAATGGATTTCCTCCTTTCAAATTCTGAAAATTTTATCTCTTCCCTCAAACCAAATACTTATAGTTTTTATACAAGTATGAAGGCACTATGTATTGAGTACAAAGCCAATGGATTCTATATATATTGGGCTCAAGGTAAAGCAAAAGGCAGAGATTAATTTTACCTGATTACAAAAATAATATTACCTGATTGCTAAAACATTATTTATGAATATACCAAGGATGACAAAAGTTTCAGAATTAAATCAACTGGCTATACCAATAGATAAGATAATCATGTAAGTTATGTTTCACCTCTCTTGACTACTACAGTTCCATATGTATAAAATATTTTTCAACATTCTTTACCATACATTTAAACATTTTTACTACCTTCCTTTTCCCAACTTTACATCATACTTCAACTTGCTTTCAATCTTCTATTAGTACCTGAAGCCCAGTTTCAATATCTTCTTATGTCATTTTTGAAAATCCAAGGTTGAATTGTATTGTAGTCATTATTTATAAATAACATCGTAATGATAGATACCAGTTTATAGTATAGTTATGTATTTACAAATGTCTCTCTTTCATTAGAATGCAGTTCCGTGAGGTGAGATACATTTTTTACCCTTCATCTAATCAAAGGTATCTGGCAAAGTGTCTGAAACATAATACATATTCATTAATTGTTTTAATTTGATTTTAATTGCCAACAAGTTTTCATTCTGGCTTTTGTCATCAGAAAACTAATTTCTAACATACAGTTCACTATTTTAAATATCAATACGTTGTGCTAAAATAAAAATCATTATTCTTTTTAAATGACTTTCTCTACCTTTTTGCTGCCTCTGCTTATTTTATATAATCCCCTTTTAATTATCCATAATTGCTCTTAAAAAGCTGGGCAGTAAATGGGCTTAAAACCACTATTCTTTTTAGTTTTACATACTTGTGCATCTTGCAAAAGACTTAATAAAACAGCATACATATGAGGGTGTTGACAAACATCTGCTTGTTGAATAAAGGATTGGTTAAGATTTGTATTTAACAAGAAATTTTAGGCAAGAAAAGAAAAAGAGCTGATATTTCAATTGAGTAGATTAATACTCTATGTAAGAAAGAAACCGTGATTTAACCATTCTAGGCCCAAAACAAATTTGAATATATGTTAAATCAGAATAAAGAAGATGAAATTTTTAGTTTTAACCATTTCTTTGCTTTTCTTTTCTTTCTTTTTTTTTTACTTATAATTGACTTATGGTCACATGTGTCTTCTTTTATTTTATAAATTTGTTGTACCCATCCTAACTAGTAAATACCCAGTGTTTTATTGAAAGAGGATAAAGTAAACATTTCACAAGAAGAAGTAATTCCTTAAACACCCAGTATGATAGAAAAAAAATTGTAAAATAGTACCTTAGATGTAAACATAAAGAGTGTAGAAAGTATATTTAGTAGCAAATTACTATTTGAATTGAGAGATAACGCTCATCCATTCTTAATAGGGATTTTCTTTTGAACTGTATTCTTCTTTCCTAATATCAACATTTTTATTCATATGTTCTTAGGTAAAGAAAAAGACTAAAATACTGAGGTTTCTTATTCCTTGGAATACTGAGGAATGATTAGTCCCTGTAGGGAAGATTTTGAGGAAAATGTGTCTTCATTGGTTGATGTGAGCCTTTGTCTATTAACTTTCATCTGTTCCTGCATATGAGGTGATTTCTGTGTGGTAATCAGCGTTTGAGTAAATTCCCCCCTTTGGTTTCATCCTCCCAAGCAGAGGGGATATGCGATGATGTTGCTTTCTTGGTCTCATTCTCTCGAGCAAGAGAGACAAGGGATAAGGTTGCTTTTCTGTCCCCTTTTGGTCTCATTCTCCCGAGCAGGGGAGACATAGGATGAGGTTGTTGTTCTGTTCCCCTTTGGTCTCATTCTCCCGAGTAGGGGAGATGTGAGGTGAGGTTACTGTTCTGTCTTTGCTGTGAGGTGATTTCTTTTAGCTTAGGGTTAAAAGAAATTCTGGGTCCATCCATGTTGTTGCAAATGGTAAGATTTCTTTCTTCTTTATGGCTGCGTAATACTCCATTGTATAAATGTACCACAGTTTCTTAATCCAGTCAGAAATAAGTCAGAAAGAGAAAGACAAATACCATATGATCTCACTTATATGCGGAATCTAAAGAAAATAATAAGTGAATGAACTAATCAGAAACAGTTTTGGAAACATGGAGGAAAAACAGAGGGTTGCTAGAGGGGCGGGGGGGTGGGGATAAGGGGAAGGTGAGAGGTTTTGGGAACGTACAGAGGGATAGTGGATGGGGGGAGGAGGGTTCACACAGTGTGAGGGATATAAATGATAAATGTCTAAGTTTTGCTTTGTCTTGTGCACCTGAAACTAATTAAAAAAAAAAAAAAAAAAAAAAAAAAAAAAAAAAAAAAAAAAAAAAGAAATTCTGTGATCAGGAGTTGAGAGAATTTCCGTTTTGGTTTCATCCTCCAGAATAGTGGAGACATCAAATGATGTTGCTTTCTGTCTGTTTCACCCACTTCAGCAGGTGAAGTGAAGAAGTAGCTAAGTTATAACAGGGTGACGTGACAAATGCATTGCCAAGCTTTGGAAGGCCTTGAGCAAGGTTTTGATTTATGATTTTTCCAGTGCTCGTCTCCCCCAGTTTGGTGAGCTTTTGGCATCTACTGTAATAGTTACTATCCTATAGAGCTTATTACTATTTTTGGATACACCTTACTAATGTTATTTGTGTATTTAGTCAGGTGATTTTTGATCAATAGTAAACATATGTTGGGAATCTCTTAAACTGATACGTATGTGTACATACATATTAAGAGACATGACATTGTTATCAATGTATATAGTTTAGTCTTAACCATCTTTACTTTCTGTCATTAGCACATTCTATTAATTGCCTTTGTCTTTTACTATTGTATATTGCTATATGAATTGATTAGATATTAAATAAATTAATTAATTAGTCCCATTCTAGCATGTGTCCCTCTCTTCTTTCTTTTCCCCACTGTCATTACAGTCCCTCAGACTTCAGCTCCACTTCCTTGCATGCAGCTTTCTGATCCCAAAACCTTTATTTAAATATTAAATATATATACATACCGCAGAAATACCACATCGTAGAAATACCACATTATATATATATAATTCTCAGGAAGGCATCATTATTCAATATCCCAGGCCATTTCAAAGAAGGGTAATTCATCTTCCAACCTCCAACCTTTGGATTTGCTGCGGTGTGGTTTTTCTGTCCATTAAGAAATTCTCCCTACAAAGTCAAGAGTATTATAATAACTATGTATATTACCAGGTGGGTACTAGACTTACTAGGGGAATCATTTCATAAGTTACTAACCACTATGCTATACACCTGAAACTAATATAAAATAATAGCTAATGTCGACTGTAATTGAAAAATAAAAATAATAATAATGATGAAAAAAAGAAATTCTCCGTGATTTCCAATGTCTAAATTTCTCTGAAAGGAGCTTGCTCAATAAACACCTCTGGTGATGTGGAGACACAGTTAAATGAAATACATAAACAGGCCAAGTGGCTTAAAGAAGTAGTCCCGTCTTTGGGATCATGTTACCACGTATTTGATTCTAGCTGGTTTGGGTTACGGGGAACCCATATCCATGGGTTCCAATCCATGGGCAACCTTTTGTTGCTAACAATTTTCATTGTCTCCCTCATGTGCTGTATTCTCTCAAAAGTTTTAAAAGCATGTGGACAGCCACTTCCTAGCCAATAGAAGTTACACAGGTTAAAAAAAGACCTAATTTAAGACTATTGGAATATAATATATATATAAGATTGTACGTCAACTGTAATATATATATATATATATATATATATATATATATATACACATACATATACATATACATATATAAATACATATACATATACATATACATATACATATATATATACATATATATATATTTAAGACTACTGAAATAGAGGTGAGATATTCAACTCAATTCCACTGAAACGAAAGTTGAAGAATTTTAAAATTGTGGGACAAGCCAATAGAAAAGTACTAGATACCATTCATTAGGTCAGAACTTGGTCAATGGGATGAGACCATCTGTGTTGGTTAATTGTTCTTTTCAGAGTTTGGCTCCTTCCGTCTCACAGAAACTTGGGGGTGGGATACTATCTTTCATTTCAAAGGGATGGCCCCAGGTCCTGTGAAGAATACCCCAGGTTTGTAGAAAATTTACATGTCAAAAGGTCAGAAAAAGAATTTATAATCACAAGTTTTTTGAAGTATTTTATTTCTAAAGTAAATGCTATATGAAAAGGGAGGTCAGGGGCCTACAGTCAAGAGGAAGCCTGTAAAAGTTTGGTCAAGCTGAGGGGAAATGTGAGGCAGCCTTGATCACTGTCTAAGTCAGGAAATTTTAGGAAACTATTGTCTATCTGATGATCACAGATGAGCAGCAGAGCTGAAGCTGATAATTCACAGGGAAACAGCTAGAGACCACTGTGAAACATGTTCTTTAATGAAGCCAAAGAGACTCATATCTTCACAAAAGACTGACTTTTCCTCTAAATATGCTCTTTGCTGCATCTCACAGGTTTTCATTTGTGGTATTTTTGTTATTATTAAGTTCAACTACATTACAATTTCTTTGATGCATTAATTTTCAATCGTATGAGTTTTCTAGTTAACATTCTGCAATTCATTTCTAGCAAACTGTTTCTCAAAAAAATGTTTTGCTTATGTTCTTTTACATTTGTTTGCTCAAAATTTATGTTCAAATAATTGATATTTTGGTAAATATTTTATGCATAACAGAAAACTGTTTATTCTGCTATTAGGGAGTACACTGTGATCTTACATAGCCAATTCAAACAAATGTGTTATTTCTTTATTCCTATTATTCAAATCATCCTCATTCTCACTGACATTTTGTGTCCTTTTCCTGTCAATTACTGAAAGAGACCAGTGTTAATATCTCTCACTCTGAAGATAGATTTTTGTATTTCTTACAGTAATTCTGCCAAGACTTGCTTTAAATATTTTGAAATTATTTTATGCACTCTAAAATGTTTATCATTTTAGTAAATGGAATATTTTCTTATATTACTCTCTTTTCTGTAATAATATTTTATACCTTTCTAGGTATGAAATTAGGCTATTTTGTTTCTGATTAATACAGTTATGACAGTCTTTTTTCGGTTAGAATTTTCTTGGTGAAATTTGATCCATTGTCTTGAATTAAAATTTCGTGCACAACTATATTTTATATTTGTCTGTTGTAAATAGTTTGCTTTTTAATGCGGTCTGTTAAATTTATCCATTACTGGAACATTTAGAACATACAATTAGAGTTATGATAATGACTAACATGTACATTTGTCTAATTTACATATTATTTTATACTTTTTAATTTATCTTTCTGTCTTATATTTTTTCTTTCTTGCAATTATTTTGGAGAGTTTGCTCTTTTGCATTATTCCAATTATCCCCAGTACTCCTTTGAAAGTTATGTTCTCTATTTCAAGTCATTTCAGTCTGATTGTTGCTTCATTATACCAAGAATTCTTTCCTCTAGCAGTTTTTTTAAAATTTTCTCTGCCTTTCACATGCTATCCTTTCTCTCTGCTCGTGATTGTCAGTGTCACCTTCAGAGCCAGCAGCGTCAGTATTACCTTGTCAGAAATGCAATCATAAGATTTAGTGTGGATTTCTTGATATGTTTCCTCCTTTGAACTGGTTCAGCTTCAAATCATTTTAGGTCTGTTTTCTTTGCTGCTTCTCTTGGTTCTAGATCATGATGCTTCATTTCCTTTTATATTTACTAATTTTTTTTCCCCATACACTGCTACTTAAGACGTTTAACGCACAAAAGACTTTTAATGTACAAAATAATTTTAGATATTAATAGTTTGTAGTACCTGAAAGGAGGTGGTTTCTTGAGAAAGTTTATTTATATGTCTTCTAATGTCCTTTATGGAGCAGTTATTCTGGGATCATTTTAAACCATATTTCTATTAGAGGAATACCAAGTAACCAAAGAAGTACACAGTCCATTAGACTATACATTTAAAGAGAATTTATCCATCTCTGTTCAGTGTTCATAATCCTGAACATCTCTGTTTTTATCATAATCCATATATAGATATAGATGTAGATATAGATATAGAAGATATAGATATAGATGATATAGATATAGATATAGATATAGATATAGATATAGATATAGATATAGATATAGATATAGATATAGATATAGATATAGATATAGATATATCTGAGAAATGCTGTTAAGGAAGATTCTGGCCCAATAAATATTAAAACTGTATTTAAAGATAAACAAAATTAATCAGTGAGTTTTGCATATAATCTAGTATTTTGGGACATGAATAGCAAAAACACTTATGTGGGTGATGTTGGATCTGCCGGTAGTTTCTGAGTGTGGGCCGGGATCGTGTCTCGTGAAGCAGAAGAATGGAAACACTCACCAGGAGAGGCAAAAAAATTTAAAAAGAGGATAGTTTATTAGAGGCAGGAGAAGAGGTTGCAGCTCCCGAGTGGGAGGGGGTACCGAATGGAGGGTGCCCATGATTGAGGCAAAAGCGCTTACTTTTATACCTTCCCTTGCCTGCTTGGGGAAGGGGAGCGTTTTGGAGAAGGGAACTGTTTGAAGAAGGGAACTGGCGTCTTCTAATGAAATTCATCTACCAGGTTGGTTCTGCTTATCCATCCTAAAGGAATTAGCAAAGTAACCCACTCTTATCTATCAGATCGGCTCCATTTGTCAGGCCAAAATTAATTTTATGATTAACCTCAAGGCCTTGTTACATTATGTCCTGGAGCAATGGAGTGATTTCAAAACCTGAAGTTTTAGGATATGACTGTCTTTGTGTATTCCACCAGGGACCTCCCTGTCTACCTAGGGACATGCTAACTCTCCTGTATCAACACTAGGCCACATTTCCCTACATATGTACTTGATCCCTTCCTTTTATTATATAAATCATTTTGAACTTCATCTGATTTTCTGGCCTGTGAATTCATTGTCACCAATCAAAATTCTAATGATAAGTTTAGTCCCATTTAAATGTTACAGTAGAGGAAGCATTTAGAGGGAACAGTGGGCATAGATAAAAAAGTGGCAGAGTTGACTATTGTGGTTTATTTTAATTTACCAATAGAACATTGAGTGCATGTTATAAACATTCTACAAAGTGTTCGGGTTTTTTATAATGGATTATTTTTTTTAACCATCTTTTTATCACTGCATATCAGTATATTGGTTTTCATTCATATACATTATCTCTTGTTAGTTTGTTTAGCCTCTAAGAGACTGAATATTTCTAGATAGACATTAAAATTGAGAATTTGGCCCTCAAATCTGATAACCCTGTATTCAATCATAGTAATGAGAATGAGGGGCATTCAGCAGCCAGATGCATTTTCCAGATAAGATTAGTCATTTAACATTCTTTAGGGTCTAAGTCAAAACTTAAACCCTCTATCTTAAATTTACCTTTTCTTAGTTCCATAACTACCTGCTACATTCCACAACTATTAGTAGCAAAGCTACTAACAAATACATGGCATTGATACTGTTATACAATAGCAAGGGAAGGAACTTTAGTTTTAGTTAAGGATTTTAAAATTATTTTTAGTCATTCTCAGGAAGAGATAAACACTCTGAGTCTCCTTTCATCTATTCCTATGTCTTTCACTTTTTACTTTCATCTGCCTTGCCTTTTTCATCTTCTTGGGTTGCCTTCATTTAAACTCTATTTTCTTTAACCTTTTCCATAATCTTATCTTCAATCAAATATGATCAGTAGAGAAAAGGGTTGTTTTTTTCAATGTTAGGGTATGGTTAAAACTGTCAGATTTCAGGAGATTTTATTGTAATGCTTTGTTTTCTCCAATTTTAAGAACTACTTTTATCTGAGAGCACATTAGGTTAAAAAAAAAGTTGTCATAGAAATACATATTTACCAACATTAACATGTTTATATTTATAAATCAATATACATTATCTACTGGATAACTAATTTTATATATACTATTTGTTTCACACTTTTAATGGGCTTATATTATTTATATATTATAAATATAGAGTACAAAATGATTTCTGAATAGCTGGATAAGTGGACTCTATTTTTAAAATTTTATTGACACACTAATTTTCTTTAGAATGTGTTCTCGGCCATATACTGACATTAAAAACCTAATAAAGTGTAAATTTTAGAGTTGAGTATCCCCTTTCCCGAAAAATAATTCCTATTGTTCCATTCTACTAAGCCAATGCTTACCTTTAGGTGATGAATTTTCAGAGTAGTTCAAGTCTGTTAACTTTCACAGGAGCTTATTGGAACAGTCATAGTGAACGATGTAAGAATTGTGCCACTGAGACTCAATTATAAGGTAGAATACTGCTCAATCTTGATGGTTACAATGCAGCTGGGATTATTTTTTCATCATTCTTATCTAGTTCTATGTCTCCAATTGGTATTTTCATCTAGTCACATAGATAAGTTCAGTTATCTTTAACACTTGTAATTTTAATCCATATTTCTATTTTATTTTATTCTTTCTTATTCCTAAAATATCACATGGAAGCTGACTAATGTTTTCTTTACTTGAACATTTCTAGTAACTCTATGACCATTTAAGATATATTTTTTTCATTACTGGGACAATTTCAAATGTGGCTATGAACACCTATTGATATCTTAGTTGCAATACTAAATAGTACCAAGGGAAAAAGTCTCTCAGACTATCTTTTTAGTAACACATTTTGTTGTTTTTATATTTCAATCAGTACGATATTAAATCTATTGTTTTCATACTGTTCCAATATGAGTGTAAAAACAGATATGAATCATAAGAACAGATTGGGGATTAGTTATTATGTAACAATGTATTTTTATCCATTTTGTTTGAGATACAATATTTCATGAATAATGGATCATTATGAAATAGAATACTGTGTAAAAAAATAAAACTGGTGATTCCATGTATTATCTTTGTATTTTTCTTCATTAATCTGGAAATAAAATAAATCTAGTTTACGTTGCTCCTGAAGTTACAGGAATCAATGGAAACACAAAGACAGAAGATATAGTAGAATGTAGAGGAACTCTGACATGCAAAACCTAATTAATAAAGGAATTGTTGACAAAGAATATTCCAAGAAGTGATTCTGTGATAATCAAGGAAATTTGATCACTAGCTAAATAGTAAGAGATTATTGTTAATTAACTTAGGTTTTATAATACTGTCATGGTTATGTTAAAAATTAATCATTTTAAGGATACTTAAAAAAGGAAACTGTGTAGGAATAATATGACTTCTTGGACTTTCTTTAAAATAATCTAGATTGGAGGATTGAGTTAGAAAGCAAATTAAAAAAGACTGAAAATACTGTATGGTGTTAATTTTTTAAATGATCATGGTTAAAGAGGGGTTTATATACAAATCCAGACTTTTTATTTTAAATATACTTTATCTAAAATATTTTAATAAATATATACGTACTGGCATGCCTATTCCTGGGTTTGCTGATCAAAAGTTGGAGAGTGGAAAGATCATGACCTTTGTATTCAAACAGACATAGATTTAAAGCTGGTCTTCTATAATTACCAGTTGTGTGATACTACGTACATTAGCAAACATTTAGAAATATTAAATTTCCATCGGTAAAAGATTAATATAACAATAGGTGTATATACATATATGAAACTTACAAAATATATACTACTAAAAATATAACTAAAGAGGCCCTGTTCTAAGAATTCTGAATATACTAACTCATATTTTGAAGCAAACTTATGGGATAGTTCTTATTGCTACATACATTTTATAGATAAGGATCTTAGGTAGGGAGTGTTTCAGTTATTTACTGAAGTTTACACAACTCTTAAATTATAAAATCTCGATTCACTCAGAGAAGTCTGGTTCCAAATGTGATTGAAATCACCATACCATCTAACCCTTGATATCTAACAAATACAATTGTCTTCTGAGATATATGTAGATATCTCTCTCTCTCTCTCTCTCTCTCTCTCTCTCTCTATATATATATATATATATATATAGAGAGAGAGAGAGAGAGAGAGAGATACAGATATATATGTATATCTGTATATCTATATACATATATATGTGTATATATATCTAGATAGATAGATAGATATAGATAGATAGATAGATAGATAGATAGATAGATAGATAGATAGATAGATAGATAGATAGAGATATATATGTATATATACAGGTATATGTAATTTTGTTTTAAAAAAAACTATCATATAGCAAGTTTTCATTAAAAGTGAATTTCTTTCTCCTCTGTTATAATTCTTCATACTCTCAACAACTAAAACACATGTGGAATATAGGGGAAAGAATTCTGAAGTTCTCTGAAATTTGTATCTAATAATTAACAAATGCTAAATCTCCATGATTAGAAATCTTTCATGATCTGTACAAGTTTCAATAGCTGAAAAACTATGTTTTCCTCCTCACATGGACGTGTTCTTGATTTTTCTGTGAAATTATATATTGCAGTCTTGTAAATTCTTGCTTTATGGAAAAGAACCAAGAGCAAGCTTTGAATTTTATTTTCTTTTAAATTTCTCAAATATGAACTAGCTTGCCATCAGAAGAATGATTCCTTCTTCCTTTTTTTTGTGGTTTTAAAAATTATTCCATATTTGTAAGTCAATTAACTTGTCCACTCAAGTAGTAATTGCCAGAAAATGCTTGGTGATGATGATAGAACAAGATAAACATGAATTTTATCATTATGGAGTTTATATTATTTTAAGAACTAAAGAATAATAAACAAATTGTTTCAAAGTGATATAAAAAATGCTCGAGTAGGGGAAATATGGAATGATACATTACATAGGCAATACCCCTGAAATAGCTTTTCCAAGAATGATGGGAAATTCATAGAGAAATTTATATTAAAGCTAAATCTTAAAGTAATATCACACTGCTGTGGAATTAGGTAAAAATGTATGTAAAAAAGTCAGAAGTAACAACATATACAATATTCTTGAGAAATATTGATGAGTGCGATATAGATTTAAAATGATTTAGAATTTAGTTTTAAAGGGAATATTAAAAGATCCGCTAGACAGCTAAGCTGAGACCATAAAATGGAAGGCATGTAATCTATGTTAAAAATGTTTTGCTTTATCATAAAAATAATGAGTAACCAATAAAGAATGTTAAACAGATAATCATATTTTCATTTTAGAAAGATTATTCTCACTTCTGCATAAGAAGTAACCGGAAGGAATCAAAACTTTATTCAAGCATACCACTTAAAAAGTTGTTATAATTATTCAGGAAAAAATTTAGTATTTAGTAGTTAGTATCTAAAGGACAATTATTAAATATAGGATTGAAGTCAGAAAAATAGATACCATAATGATACCTCTGTTTCTAATTAGGCATCTGTTAGGTTGTAGCGGTACTTCTACTAATCCAGAAAAAAAAAAAAAAAAACAGGGAAAAAAATGTTCTGGAACAATGATTATGAGTCTAGTTTGGGATATTTTAAATATGTGTTTCCTGAACCAGATATAAAACACAATTATAATCATATTTCAATATGTTGTAGAGAATTAAAATTGGAGACATTGATGGTGGATGCTGTTGATTTTGGAGTCATTAAGAATCACATGGTAATTGGAACTATTGAAATTAATAAAAATCATTGAGTAGAGTGAGAAATAGAACATGGCTTATCCTGAAGGGAGGATGAGAGCAAGACAATTCTCCTCAGTACCTGAGGAGGTATGCTTGAATATTAGGTAGAAAACCATCGACTCGTCATACCCTGAAGTCAAAGGAAGATAGTGGATCAAGAAAGAAATAGTCATTTAAAATATTGTCCAGAATTTAAATAAGTATTTCCTTGAATGTCCCAATGGAATTACACGGGTAGAAATAAGATTTCAAAAAGCTTATATATTAACAAGAGTCAAAGGAGAAATACAAGAAACAAAGAAAACTGTTTAAAGGAGGATTATTCATGTAGAATATTTATATCTGTGTTTTTATCTGAGAGAATACTAGGTTACATCTGTCACATGGACTGATTTTCAATAAAATAGTTTTTCATTTTCAAAAGTATGACAACCACAATGCACCTACTAGAATGACGAAAACCTGGAATATGGACAACAACAAATCCTGGCAAGAATGTGGAGCAACAGAAACTTTCATTCATTGCTGGTGGGAATGCTTTTAAATGATACAGCCACTTTGGAAGACAGTTTGGTGGCTTCTTACAAAGCTAAACATACTTCTACCATGTGATCCAGAAATCACATTTCTTGGCATTTATCCATGCAGCTGAAAACATATGTCCACACAAAAACTTGCACGTGGCTGTTTATTACAACCTTACTTATAATTGTCAAAACTTGGAAGTAACCAAGATGTTCTTCAATATGTGAAAGAATAAATAAATGGTGGTACATCCAGACAATGGACTATTATCTAGTGCTAAAAGGAAATGAGCTACCAGGCCATGACAAGACACAAAAGAAGCTTAAATGCATATTACTAAGTGAAAGAAGTCAATGTGAAAAGCCACATACTGTATTATTCCAACACTGTAACATTCAGTAAAAGGCAAACTATGAAATAATTGAATTCAGTGGTTGCCAGGGGTGAGATGAGGGAGAGTGATAAGTAGGCAGAGCACAGAAGATTTTTAGGGCAGTGAAAATACTCTGCATGATAATATAATAATGGATATATGTAATTAGACATTTGTCTAAATGCATAGAATGCACACCACCAACAGTGAACACTAATGTAAACTATGGACTTTGGATGATGATGATATGCTAGTTAATATAGGTTTATCAATTGTAATAAATGTACCATTTTGGTGAATGATGGGGAAATGGGGGAGGCTACAGATTTGTGGCAACAGGGAGTATATAGGAAATCTCTACTTTCCTCTCAATTTTCTTGTAAACCTGAAACTGCTCTAAAAATTAATATTTAAATAAATAAATAAGTAAAGTGTGACAATGATGTTCTGGTTGGAGATAAGATCGAATCATCCCATTGTATTCTGTCTCTTGCACTGAGTGCAGCTATAAATCCTGAATAGAACACATGGACAGTCATTTGAAGACTCTGAAAATTTAAGAGATGGGAAAAAGACCCTCATTCAAAGCAATGATTGTTGAGTTTACTAATTTCACCCTTCTGGCATTACTTAAGTCGAACTCATTGCATCCACAAACTTCAGAGGTGAAATTAGCATTGACAGAAAGGAAACCAGAATTTCAATACATCTGCCTTAAGTATTAAGAAGGAGGTCACAGAGAAATGGAAATCTCCCATGTTTTTTCCTTTTCTTCTGATTTTTAAAGATTTTATCCATTATGTCAACTGCAGTCCTCAATTAATCCTGCGGACTGCAGACAGGTGAAATCTCTAAGGAAGGGGAACTTTTCTCTATATTCAGAGAAGATGTGATCCCAAGATGGTGAGGCAAATACCTGTTGCTTTTTTGTTTGTTTCTCTGTTTCCTCCCATAACTTGCCCAGGTCATAGGGACTGTGGAAATAAACATACAGACAAGCAGGATAGTTAAAGCTCCTGCTTTCTAGTAGGAGGGCCAGATACGGGGATCTCTGAGAAACAGGAACGTAAAAAATAGAGTGTGGATAGGAAAGATCTCAGAAAAGTATCATATAAATTTGTAGATAGTGACTTTTCTGATGCTAGAAAGTATAGTAAGTAGTCTGAAGTGCAACAATTTCTCAAACCACAGAAAGTCTTTTAAAGGTAGAAACCTCTTCTTATGACTGCAAAATTAACTCTCCTATTTCTCCAACCACATAGTTCAGAAAAATCTCTGTTCAGTCAGTAATGTGAAGTTAACTAAATATTTTATTTTCTACATTGCAGGGATGACAATTTTTGCACCCCTCACAGGAGATACAAATGATAAACATTTGAAATAAAATGTTTAATTTAAAATTTAGGATAGAATTATTTTAATTTTGACCTTCAGTTTAGTATTTTACAACATATAGTAATAAATATAATTAGAGTAATCATAATAAAACTGGCATTTATAGAGCATGCCTTAACTTCACTACGATAACATGAGGTAGATAATCTTATGGGGAAGACATTTAGATACAGTTTTTTTTTTTTTTTTTTTACTTCCCCAAAGTTCATGTCTTATGTATAATGTGTTCCTGAAACCAGGATAGTGGTTTAACAAGGAAACATTGGCTAAATTTCTATTCAAAGTGTAAAGCAAAGTAGAAAAATAAGGTAAGGTCAATATACAAAAGAAATGTTAATCCAAGGTTTTCTTTATAAAAATAAACATTCTGTTTTGTTAAGAGGAATGATTCTGCACCCATTGTAATGAGGGAGAATAAAAGGAAACCACTAATAATATGACCAATTAAGTAGTTACCACTTAGAAAAAGTAAAAGTTTAAACTTTTCAGTAATATGGATTTAACCAGTGAATATCAGAATGTGATTTAACAACCAATACAGAAATTACTTTGAGTGTTTTGGCTTAGAAGAGCAAAACAAGCACCTTTAGTTGCATAAGAATTTTTGCTTATTACAGAAGATACAAATTATTGTACTTTTCAAAGGACTCTGTAATGACTTTAAAACAATATTCTTTTGTAATACCTTAGTTCACAAGATGAAAGATGTTTATTGTCTATAGAAGTTAAATAGGTGTTAGGTTTATGTAAATACAAGGCACCATTACTTAGTAGAGCATATTAAGCAAAAATAATCAAGTTAATATATATTTTAAATGCCAAGCCAACCTAAGAATAATTTATGGCCAGTAGGATTATTACAAAACACTGCTTCCATGATTTTAATACACCTGTAATTTTAGGAGCCCTCGTTAACTGCAAAAAGGTATGACCACATATTCTTAGACATCTCCTGAAAGTTTAATGTAACAGATGAATCCAAGATGGCTAAGAGAGATACTAATGTCCAAAGTTGAAGGCAAAGTTGATAATGTGCTAATACCCAGTTATGTCACAGCAAAAAATTCCAGCATGCATGCACCTGCATTCTATCTCATGATGACAACAGTAAAAATGGATGTTACTATTATTTCCTTTTTGTTTTTTACTTCTAAGATTAAGAATGAGCTCTTGTACATTAAGTAACTATTAACATGACAGAAAACACACTGCATAGAAACTAACTTTCTTCTTCTAAAAGTGTTGATCTGTATAAACTTTCATGTTTGTTTTTTTCATGAATTCAGTACTTATAGTGCATTGAAGTGAAGGGTAGAGAGCTTACTAATAAAGAATAAGTTCCAGATGCTTATGTGTGGAATAGAAAACTTGGCAGATAGCCAAAGTGGAATTTTGGTGATGCATTAATATGAACTGATTGAGGATTGTGGCATGAGTATGCGTGTCATGTCAACATGCTTTGATAACATAACTAAGATTCTGACCCAATGAGAGCTTTACCTTGGTGTTTTGGTGCAACTTCTTATAAATTTGACTGACGGTGAGTGGCTGCTTTCTACAGAGACGAGACGTAAAACAAATGATGACTGTATCAGATGTAGCACAGACTTCAGGTCTCACAAAAGTGTTTGCTTCTAGGTAACACTGAAATCATTGAGGAAGACAGCCAAAGAGCATGGGAGACTAGCCAAAATTTGGCCATAGTATGGCCTCAGAAATGATAGCTGATTGGGGTCCAGCAAGCAAACCACCAAAGTTTGGGTTGTGAAAGCCTGAGATGCAAAAGCCAATGGCATTAACCTCAGCAAAGACGAATATTTTTAACAAGAATAGATACCGACCAGACAGAGACTGTCTAGCTCTCAGGCTGTTGACCTTGAGCAACATGGATACAATTTGGTTTAGCATTGTGGCTGAGGCTAATTTAGATTATTTTTGGCTTTGGCTGATAGATCATAATTTTTGCCTTTAAACTTCAAAACAGCTGAATTATCTAGGCTAAAGAACACTACAAATATTCTTCTTGGAAATTTTCATTGTGAGCCAAGGTAGGAATCTTTAATTGCTCAAATTCTGTTCTGCTTGGGCCATGAAGGGAACTTTGGATGGAACTAAGCAGATTCACAGACTCAATAGTCTCATCCTATGCTTTCAAATGGGCTCTATTGCTTAGCATATACAACATAAAGGTCATCTTGATGCTAAACAAACTCATAGCTGCAGTGAGTAGAGTAAGAGGCTACACAACAGGAATAAAGAGTGTGTGTGGAAACTATTACATTATCTAAAGCTCACAACTTACAATGGGGATTGCAAAAACACAGGTACAAAGAGGAAGTAATAATTAAGAAGATTTGAACATACTAGATGGAAATAAAATTTACTCAGATAAGAATATTGACTGGAGCATTGACCATTGTTCATTTCTAAAACTTGGGAGAAGGTGGCAACATCTCTAATGTTAGTTTGAGGGCAGAGAATATCCAGAGGCGAAACCTCCTTCTCCTACTATTTAAAAATGCATAATGTCAACATTAACTCTCTATTGGAGATTTCTGTCAGTTGAGTTTGTTTTCACACGGGTAAATTTTGATGTGTTTTTTGACATGTTTTTTCTTGGTCCACCCTCTTCTTTCAGATTCTGAGTCTCTGCTACAGTCTTTGAAATCCACAGGGTTAATACTAGGTTGAAATAGTTTTTTCCATTGGAAGATTCTACTTGGGATAACTGCATGAAGGGTTGGAAAGTGACTTATTTTCTACATTTGTCAGGGGTGGTGCCAGAGCTGAAAAAAATCAAGTGTGTCTTATTAACTCTGAGCTCTTTAAACCATAAGACTTATTAGATAATTTTAACTAAACTAATTATTAAGATTTTGAGGGAATCATACCCACTTCCAGGGATAATAGCTCAAGAAGCAATTTCTGAAAAAAAAACTTGATTTTTCCTAGCCAACAAAAACTTCCCAAGATAAGACTGAGGAAAAGGTGAAATGATGATAGACTCAAATTTCTTTATCTTTTAAGCACAAATATGGTTAAATATCAATTTCAGGTTTTAATTCCTTCATGTTTGACATTATTAGACTTTCATCTGCAAGATAATTAGATTTTCACACTCCTTATCCCTGAGATGATGATGATGATGATGATGATGATGATTAAAATAATAATATTCTCTATATTTGACATTTTATTTTTGGAATAACTTAACATTATAAATTGGTATTTTGCAGATCGTTTGAGACTATAATGGACAATATTTGAACAAATATAGATGGGAAATTGAAAGATGTATAATTTTGACTTTGAACATATGACTTTGAGGAAAATGCTGTTAACACATTCTGACCTAATTTCAGAAAAAAATTGCACTGGCCACATGTGTCTTAGGAGGAAGTCAAAGGAGCAGTGGACTATATTGAGAGAATACCCTCATGAACATGTATAAAGAACTGTCTAATAGACTGCTGGACTGCTTTGAAGAAGACGGCTGCATTGCTGGTTGATCATGACCAAAACAATTAAGTTCAATAGATTTGGATTAGAAAATGTTGTGAAATGTTTGAAGGGAATATTCTTTTCCACCACTAAATGTCCTTCTATAAGAAAGGAATTTCACTAAAATAAAATATCTAGGGGAAAAAAAGAGTGTGTTAGTTATGATAAGCTATTATCATAATTAGCAATACCCCCAAATTCAATAGCTTAACACAATAAAAATTTACTCATATCAAGTCAACGATGCCTTCTGGGGCTCTACAGTATGCAGTCATTCTGGGACCAGAATTCTTCAATCCTTGACATCTCTAACACAGCAGATGTTGACAAACTGGGAGGTAACAAACCTAGCCTAAATTGATACTGCTGTTGCTAACATTTTATTAGTTAGAGTCCAATCACAGTGACACAGCTCATGCAGAAGAGGCTAAAAAGATGCATTCAAGTGGTGCACCCAGGAAAAAAAAGGAGAACATTAGAAGCCTTTCTATCTTGGTAATTCTATTTATTA
Organism: Rhinolophus sinicus; assembly: GCF_057876585.1. Lineage (NCBI taxonomy): Eukaryota > Metazoa > Chordata > Mammalia > Chiroptera > Rhinolophidae > Rhinolophus > Rhinolophus sinicus. The sequence goes on from NC_142516.1 coordinate 174,267,768, forward strand.
GACCTCTGGGTAAAGAAGATCCTACATTTTCAGTTCTCTTTTGCAGCTGTGAGGAACACATCTTTTTTTTTCTCCAACTGCCTGGAATATGGATGTAATTTTTGGTGCTATGTCAGCCATTTGGTATTAGGTGATTTTGTGGAAGGTACTCATTACTGAAGATAGTGGAGTAAAAAAATTAAGAGTTTGGTTTCCTGATGGTGCCATGGGATTACCAAATCAGCCTTGATAGTTTTACTTTACAATTTACTTTATGAGGGAAAAAATGATATTGTATTTCACTTTAGACACTGCTGTACTATTGCTATGATTATATTTGGCCAAACTTCATTTTGTTTAATATACAAATCACTTAAAGTGAAATTTGAGAACTAGAGGCAATGAGTAAAATAGGTGATTGTAAATATCACTCTAATATGTTGAAAAAGACTAGAAGAAAGAAAGAATAGATTCAGAGAAACTAGTTACCAAGTCACCACGATGGATTACATGAGAACTCACATCTTTTTAGGGTTGGAAGATACAGGTGGAGAAGGAGAGAAGAGGATGGATTAAAGAATAAGTTGAAGAGAAATCAGACATAAATATCCTCTGGATATAAGTCAATTATTCTTGAGCAAACTCTGACACCCAAATATGTATTAATTTTTTAAAAGATATGAAACATTTTCAGGTAATTCCCATGTCTGAACTTCAGTCTCACACTGAACTTCAATGTCATTTTATGCTGTATTTAGAGTTGCAAAGTATTTTGAGATTTTTATGATGAAACCATGAAGTAAAAGCAAGCAGCATTATTATAGTGGTATACAGTGAAATAAATAATAAGTATATTTAGTTTGGTGTCCATTAGTAAAAGATTTATTTTTCTCAGGATCTTTGACGGGCATATTTGAAAAGCAAATAATGTCTCATCCATTTTTAAAAAATACTAGGATAAAATTTAATAGATGGTATCCACCAAACACATTCTACATGTGAGAGCAATATATTTCAGCTTTTATATTTCTATGTCCTGCCTATCTTTTGTACTAACATACATTATCCACAGAGATACAAAAGTAGTCACTATTTTGAGAAAATGGAAAATAAAGCTTAAAGTTTTAACTATAAAAGCCTTACAATTAACTAAAAATTGCATTTAGGTGCTTTTATCTTTTAAAAAAAAAAAAAGAAAAAGAAGAAGCAAAAACCATTTCCAACAACATATCTATTATAAATAAGTACTATTCTGAATCTCATATTTAAAAAGTGAACGAAGATAAAGGGACATTAAAAATTAAGTTGTTTTTGGATGGTTTTCATTGTTTTCCCTGAGAAGCAGCAGCATTCAAAAACGTGAGAGAGAATGGGAACCATGGCAAGCCAAACTTAAAAGAAATAGATGAAGCTAAAAACTCTTTAAGTTGGAAGATAAAACTTTTCTTTTTCCTTATACCTAGTTCCTTTTAACAAGAAAGCTTTCTCAAAGTAAAATACAGTCTGTAGTCAAAGACCACATTGATGGCATAACTGTACGTTCCTTTGTTAATATCAATGGAAAAGCTAAAGTGATATATGCCCTCTCAGGCAAAAAGGCTTCCAGGAGACTGATGTGTCGGATCTCACAGCAGCATCACAAGCCCAAAGTAGCAATGGTTAGAGGTCGAAGCATGACTTAAAAGGTTGTGAGTGTGGCTTCTGAAACATGGAATGGAATAAATTTAGATTCGTAAGAAACATGTTTTCAGGAAACTATATTAGCATATGTCTTTCTACCTTGGATTAAAAGGAAATAGAACATGCAAGCTGGAAATACACCTTAGGCCCCCAAATTTCTCTAGGATGGAAACAAGCTGAGAATGCTGCTCAAAGAGCATATAAACCTATGTTTTATTCAGCAGTGGCCAAGAGGGGTAAAAAGGACTGCAACAAAAGTTGCAGTGCAAAATGGACTAGAGAGTCTACTTCCAAGAGGCTGAATCAAATTAAGGAACATTATTTGGCCCCTTTAGTTTGGGTACCTGCCAAATGTGCCTGCTTAACTGTAGAATGGCTCCTGGCTAGTAGCAGTGTCTCCCATGTTTCCCTTATTCAATTGAAGTGCTTATAAATTATCCTCTGCCTTAATCCCCTTTGTATTTTGGGTGTGTGAGGAGCAGATAACTGGTCTCTTAATTTCATAAATATCGAGATCAAGAGAAGCAACACACAATATGCTACGTCTGGACCAGAGGTAAATTACAAGATCTTGAATTCCAAATTCAATGTTATGATATGATGAGGTGTTAGCAGTGTTTGTATAAGTGATACTATACACATATTATGCATGAGTGGGATATAAGTAATTATAGTCAGAGGTGAATTAAAGTAGATTAATTTCACTGATGTGTTGATACTTAAAAAGTGTCTGGCTCAGAAATTGAGAGGGCTCTTTGGTGTGATTTGCTTTGTCCAACGGAAACCAGTCAATAGTAGCATAATCAGAGATGTGAAAAGCACTTACAATTGGTGCAGTCCTTATTTAATTGTTTTCCATTGCCATAAACACAAGAAAACGTCCAGGATTGGTGATTGAGGCATATAGTAGACATGTGGAACAAAGCTAGAATTTTGTTTAAGAAGGTCCTAAATTTTACTTTAAACAATAATAACAAAGGCTGTTTAAAAACTAAAATTAAAAATGTGCCATTTTCAATAACATTAAAACATATTGAATATATATAAATATAATTTAAAATGTGTATGAGATTCCATAGGAATTTGCAAAATATTATTAAAATAACTCTAAAACGATCTAAATAAACTATGTAGGTCAATTGGATAGTCACATGAAAAAAAAATAAAGAAATTTGGTCTCTACCTCAAAACATATACAAAATTCTAAAACAGATTGTAAATGTAAAAAGTAAAACAATAAAGCTTTTAGTGTGTGATATAGTTGAATGTTTTTATTATCTCTTAGAAGATGAGTTTCTTAAAATAACAATACTAATTATAAATAGAAAGCTTGATAGAGTGACCAAATTAAACAGAACTCATGCCACTGTAACTCATCATTATGAAAGTAAAAAAGAAAATCAACAGAGTGGGAAAAGATATTTGCAACACTATGGATCTAAAAGCTGATGTCCTGAAGATATATGTTAAAAATGATAAAAATCAATAAGATAATGAATTGCAATCAAATAAATCCCTGAACATTAACTTGAAATTACTTTCTACTAAAGATAGTCAAATGATCAATAAGCATATAACAATATTCTCAATCTTAGCAGTCAACAAGAAAATCCAAATCAATCCTCCTCCTCAATTAAAGGACCTAGAGTTGGTGAAGTTTTAAATAAACTGGAAATCTATAACTAAAAGAGGAGTACAAAATCATACAACCGGTGAGGAAAATTAATTTGTATTATCTACTTTAAATTAAGATAAGAATATGCTATGTCAGAGAAATTACACTCCTATGTATGTAGTCAACAAATATGCATACACATGTGTACCTGATAAATATACATGAAGCACAATAAGACCATTATTTATTTTACCCCCAAACTGAAAACAACCCACATATGCCTCAAGTAAAATGGATAAATGAATTAGGTACTGCAAACTAAATAGCGATGAAAATTTAAAAAACTACATGAACACACAAAAGCATAGACAAAACTCAGCATAATATAGAACATAACACGTAATATGTTATATTTGTATTAAAGAAATTGCGAAGTATAGGATAAAATAAACTGTAGTGTTTTGGAATGTGTGCTTATTTGTAAAGATATAAAGAACATCAAATGATTATGAATAAAAGTGGGGACATCGCTTACCCTGGGACAAAGTATAAGATCATGAAAGAAAAGGATATTTTGTTGGTTCTATGTTTTGGTACTGTATTACAGCTTTATCTTGGTGTTGCTTACTTAGATGTCCTGCTTGATTACATCACTGCACAGTGACATAAAAATATCAAATAAATTTGACAAAAGATGTACAAAATAGGTTATAAACCATTACTGAGTTACTGCAATATAGATAACTTTTAACCATTATTGACATATACCATGCTTATTTATTAAAAGAACAATTGAGAGACATCAGTTCACAAAAATCAACACAATTGAGAGATTGCATCATAAAATTTGCGGCGTGAGGTGAGCCTCTTGAAATTTCCACTGGAACTTACAGTAAAGTGAACAACTATAATTCCACAAAGGACTTCCTGTGCAGCAGACAAGTGGTGAGCAACTGAAATCACCTAAAGGTGGGCAAATTGGGCAAGTGAGGCGTGAGGGAAGAAGGAAGTGGAGAGACGCAGGCGCGCAGGTGCAGGACAGAGACCTAACTCAGAGCTCCAAGCTCCCTGCATTCTGGAACTACAGCAGCCATGGGAGAGGGAAGAACTTGGACTGTTAGTGCTCCATTTATGGTCCACAGTCCTGCCTCAGGGATGAGCATATAATACAACTGAACCCAATGCTCACAGCAGAGACCTAACAGCACAGACTAAGGCAAGAAGAGTGAAAACAGCGGTTTAAGCCCTCACTGCAGAGCAGAGAATGGAAGCTTTAGGCACTGAACCTAGCTGCCCCCTCCCACCCTCCCAGAGCTCGCCCTACCCACACACTCCCAATGTTACATAGAAGTGGACCAGTAGCAGTGCCAGATCAAAAGAACAGAATATTTTGAGTTCTGAGAACTGTGGCTCGCAGCCATGGACTGGCATCCCAACCCATTCTGGCGAAGGGGTGGGAGCCTTGGGTGCAAGATATGTTGACCACCACCATGGATCTGGGCCACCTCTCACCTATCTGGGAAGATCCCTGCAAGAGTAAACAGAGCTGCCCAAACACACAGGCTCTGAATCTGGTGCAGGAAGAGCTTCAGAAGTTCGGAAGCTCTCCACATCCCCCCATGGAGGCCGTGCCCTGTGACGCAGGTGAACTGTTCACAAAGAAGAAGCCCATCTTCCAGGGAAAGTCCCCATTGTATGAGAAGCTGGGAAAGTGCAGAGAAAATATAACACTACAGTGTGAGAGAAAATAAAGGTGGAGAGAAAATAAAGCATTCTACCAAAACCTATACAAAAACAAAAGAAAACACCTTTTTCTATCGACCTGTTGCAGGTCCCACACCTGTAGATGCCTAGGAAGAGACATAATTCATTAATTGCCATGAATAACCAAGGTAACAAGACAGCTCAGAAAGAAAATGGAAAGTCTCCCGAAAATGAACATAAAAACATGGGAATATGTGAATTAAGTGACAGAGAATTTAAGATTGCAGTGCTGAAAAAATTCAACGAGATGCAAGAAAACACAGACAGGCAGTGTAACAAACTCAGAAACATAATCAAAGAAAAAAATAATGAACGTTTTACCAAAGAGACTGAAATTTTAAAAAGGAACCAAATAGAATTTCTGGAGATTAAGAACTTGATAAAAGAAATGAAGAATGAAATAGCCAGCTTGCGTAGTAGAGTTGACCAGATGGAGGAAAGAATCAGTGACATCTAAGATAGAAATCTGAAAATGACACAGATGGATGAAGAGAGTGACTTGAAAGTTAAAGAAATGAAAGAAATCTACAAGAACTTCCTGACTCCATCAGAAAGAGCAATATAAGAATAATGGACATATCAGAAGGAGAAGAAAGGGCGAAGGGAACAGAGAGTATATTCAAAGTAACAGTTGACAAGAAATTTCCAAACTGTTGAAAGAAATGGATCCTCGAATCCAAGAAGCAAATAGAACACCTAATTTTCTCAATCCCAACAGTCCTTCTCCAAGGCATATTGTATTGAAGCTGTCAAAAATTAATGACAAAGACAGAATCCTCAAGGCAGCCAGGGAAAAGAAGACGGTAACTTACAAAGAAAAGCCCATTAGATTATCATCAGACTTTTCAGCAGAGACTCTACAAGCCAGGAAAGAGTAGACTCAAATATTCAAACAGTTGAAAGAGAGAAAGTATGAACCAAGAATAATATATCCAGCAAAGACATCCTTTGGATATAAAGGAGGCATAAAGACCTTTCTAGACATACAGAAGCTGAGGGAATTTTCTAACACACGTCGTGCACTACAAGAAATACTGAAGGAGGCTATTCAACCAGCATAAATAGGGATAATTTATGACAACAAAAATCTAAAAGGGGGAAGAGTAAAGGCCTGAACTGGAATATGGGAATGGAGAAAGTAAATATGCTGAAGAAAATGGAATACTCTAAATATCAAACTTTCTTTTAAATAAACTTAATAGTAACCACCAAAATAATAATAATAATAATAATAATAATAATAATAATAATAATACAGAACTGAAATACATAACATGATAAAAGAAGAAATAGAGGATAAAATCATAGAATACCACCACACTGAAATAATAGACAGCAACAAAAAGGCAAAGAAATAATGGAGATACATACAGTCTTACCAGAAAATCAAAGATGGAATGATAGGAAATCCTTATATATCAATAATCACCCTAAATGTAAATGGACTGAATTCACCAATAAAAAGGCACAGATAGCAGATTGGATCAAAAAACTAAACCCAACTATATGCTTCCTCCAAGAGACACATCTCAGCTACAAGGACAAGCATAGACTCAAAGTGAAAGGGTAGAAACTGACACTCCAAGCAAATGTTATTCAGAGAAAAACAGGTGCTGTCATAGTGATATCAGATGAAACAGACATACTGATATCAGATGAATCAGATAAAAAAGGTAACGAGACAAAGATGGACATTTCATAATGATAAAGGGGACTATACAACAGGAAGACATACTGATCATCAATATTTATGCCCCTAATCAGGGAGCACTGAAATATACCAAACAATTACTAACAGAACTAAAGGGAGAAACTGAGAACACAATTATAGTAAGGGACCTAAATACATCATTGACAGCTAGGATAGATCATCCAAACAGAAAATAAATAAATAAAAAATTGGCCTTTAATGACACATTAGATGAAATGGACATAATTTATAGAGCACTTCATCCTAGAACATCAGACTGTAGATTATTTTCTAGTGTACATGGAACATATACTCAAGATAGACCATATATTGGGACATAAAACTAGCCTCAAAAATTGAAGAAGGTTGAAATCATCCCAAGCATATTCTCTGATCACAAGGTTTTGAAATTGGATATCAACTGCAAAAAGAAAGCAGGAAAAAACACAAATATGTGGAGATTAAACAACATACTTTTAAAGAACGATTGGGTCAAAGAAGAAATAAGAGGAAAGATCAAAAGATACATAGAAACAAATGACAATGAAAATACATCCTACCAAAAGTTTTGGGATGCAGCAAAAGCAGTTTTAAGAGGGAAATTTATATCATTACAAGCCTATCTCAAGAAACAAGAAAAATACCAGATAAATAACCTCACGTTACACCTTAAAGAAGTAGAAAAAGAAGAACAAATGAAATCAAAAGTCAGCACAAGAAAGGAAATAATAAAAGTCAGAGCAGAACTAAATGAAATAGAGATAAAAAGACAACAGAAAAAAATAATAATAAAGTGACAAAGAGCTAGTTCTTTGAAAAGATTAATAAAATTGATAAACTTTTGACTAGATTCACTAAGATAGAAAGAGAAAAGACACAAATAAACAAAATCAGAAATGAAAGAGTGGAAATGAATGCCCCAGAAATAAAAAGGATCATCCAAGAATACTATGAAGGACTATATGCCACCAAATTCAATAACCTAGAAGAAATGGATAAGTTCTTAGAAACATATAGCCTTCCTAGGCTGACTCAAAAAGAATTGGAAAATCTAAATGGACCAGTCACCAATAAGGAAATTGAGTCAGTCATTCAAAATCTTCCCAAAAGCAAAAGTCCAGGACCAGCTGGTTTCACTAGTGAATTCTACCAGACATTCAAAGAGGATCTAATACCTGTCCTACTCAAACTCTTCCAAAACATTGAAGAAGAGACAATACTCCCTAACTCATTTTATAAGGCTAACATTACCCTGACACCAAAATCTGGTAAGGATAACACAAAAAAAGAAAGTTACAGACCAATATCTCTGATGAATACAGATACAAAAATCCTAAACAAAATTCTAACAAATCGAATGCAACAATGCATTAAAAAAGATTATCCATCACCAAGTAGGGTTCATCCCAGGGGCACAATGATGGTTCAACATATCCAAATCCAACAAAGTGATATACCACATAAACAAAATAAAGGACAAAAATCATATGATTATATCAACAGATGAAGAAAAAGCATTTGACAAGCTACAACATCCATTTATGATTAAAACATTAATAATATAGGTATAGAAGGAAAATACCTTAACATAGTAATGGCCATATATGAAAAACCCTCATCTAATATTTTAATTAATGGTGAAAAACTGAAGTTAAATTGTCAGTCTTTGCAGATGACATGATGCTATATATATAGAAAACCCTAAAGAATCCACCAAAAACCTATTAGAAACAATATACGAATACAGTCAACTAGCCGGCTACAAAATCAACGTACAAAGGTCCATTGCATTCCTATATACTAACAATGAAATCTCAGAAAAATAAATTAAAAAAAACAACAACAATGACAAAAACAACAACAAAAAATTATTTTCCAATTGCAACAAAAAGAATAAAAAACAGAAATATACTTAACCAAGGATGTGAAAGATCTATATACTGAAAACTATAAGGCATTTTTAAAAGCAATTGAAAAAGACATAAAGAAATGGAAAGACATTCCATGTTCATGGATCGGAAGAATCAACATAGTTAAAATGGCCATATCACCCAAAGTAATATATAGATTTAATGCAATCCCCATCAAAATCCCAATGGCATTTTTTTTATTAAAGAAATAGAACCAAAAAAATCATCAGATTTGTAAGGAACCACAAAAGCCTCAGAATAGTCAAAGCAATCCTAAGAAAACAAATAAACAAGCAAACAAAAAACAATACTGAAGGTATCACACTCCCTGACTACAGCTTGTACTACAGGGCAACAATAATCAAAACAGCATGGTACTGGCAGAAAAACAGAGACACAGACCAATGGAATAGAATTGAGAACTCAGAAATAAATCCCCATAAATATAGACGGATAATTTTTGACAAAGAAGCCAAAAACATACAATGGAGAAAAGACAGCCACATGCAGAAGAATGAAGCTAAACTGCTCTGTCACCATGTACCAAAATTAATTCAACATGGATCAAAGACCTAAACATAAGATCCGAAACAATAATCTGCATAGAAGAAAACATAGGTACTAAACTTATGAACCTTGGGTTCAAAGAGCATTTTATGAATTTCACTCCAAAAGCAAAGGAAGTGAAAGCTAAAATAAATGAATGGGACTATATCAAACTAAAATGACCCTGCAGAGCAAAAGAAACCATCCACAAAATAAAGAGGCAACCAACTGAATGGGAGAAGAGTTTTGCAAACAATTCCTCCAGTAAGGAACTAATATAGAAATTAGATAAGGAACTCACACAACTCAGCAACAAAAAAACAAACAATCCAATTAAAAAATGAGCAGAGGACATGAAGGGACATTTTCCATAGAGTACATACAAATGGCTAATAAACATATTAAAAAATGCTCAATATCACTAATCATCAGAGAAATGCAAATAAAAACCACAATGAGATATCATCTCACTTCAGTTAGAATGGCTGTCATCAACAAGACAAATAATAACAAGTGTTGGAGAGGTTGTGGAGAAGAAGGAACCCTCATACACTGTTGGTGGGAATGCAGACCGGTGCAGCCGTTATGGAAGGCAGTGTGGAGATTCCTCAAATATTAAGAATAGAATTACCAAATGACCCAGCAATCCCTCTCCTGGTTATCTACCCAAAAAATCTGAAAACATTTATAGATAAAGACACGTGTGCTCCAATGTTCATTGCAGCTTTGTTTACGGTGGCCAAGACATGGAAACAACCAAAATGTCCTTCGATAGATGAATGTATAAAGAAGTTTTGGTATACATATGCAATGGAATATTATTCGGCGGTAAGAAAAGATGATATAGGAACATTTGTGACAACATGGATGGATCTTGAGATTATAATGCTAAGAGAAATAAGTCAGACAGAAAATGTAGAAACCATATGATTTTATTGATATGTAGTATATAAAACTAAAAACAACAAAAGAACAAGACAAACAAATGAAAAAACAAAAACTCATAGACACAGACAATAGTTTAGGGGTTACCAGTGGATAAGGGAGGAGGGGGGCTGTAGAAGATGGTAAATGGGGTCAAATATATGGTGATGGAAAGAGAACTGACTCTGGGTGGCGAGCACAGAATGTGAGATATAAGTGATATATATTACAGAATTGTACACCTGAAATCTATGTAACTTTACTAACAATTGTCACCCCAATAAACTCTAATTTAAAAAAGGCAAATGTTAACTCCAGAAAAAATACAAAGTAGTTGACTAATAGAAACATAATTATAGTATACTATGTGACTCATTTTTTAATAATATTTATAAAGTCATAATAATAGGAACTCTGAATACTTAATCCAAAGTAATGATATAATTATATTAGGAGGATAGGGATGAACGGAGGATGGAAAAAGAGTTGTATTCTCATAGTAAGGTAGGTAATACATAATGTTTAAAATGAAAAAGTCTTGAAATAGCATTGCAAACACATTTTTACAAAAGAAAATGTGGAGGTCAATACCGATAGAGACAGTTATGAGAGTTGAAAATGTTGACTGTGGGAAGCACAAATCAGGGGTGGGGAGAGGCAGGACAGGAAACTTTCCTTCTTTGTTAAAGTCTGTGCTATTTTGTTTATTAGCTTGCATACGTATTACATCATGAAAAATGAAAATAAAGTGAAATTCAAAAAAATCAATAGAATCAATATAGTCTTAATTAAATTGAGTGGGAATTGGAAAACTGATTCCAATATTTATGTAAATGCTAATGTCAAAATAGCCAGAACACATTTATAGAAATACGAGATGGTGAGCAGAAATTATATTAAAGCTAAATTCATTAAGATATGCAGAATCAGTACAAGGCTAAACCAAGAGATGAGTGGAATAGGGAGGCCAGAAACAGATCCAAGCACACATGGGCACATCATCTTCATGAAAAAGTAGTAATGCAAAAAAGTACCTTCAATAAATGGTCCTATGAAAACTGGAGAACCATATGGGAAAATTGATGCCTACATCACATCACTACACAGAAATAATTTCTAAGCAGGTATTTTATATATATATATATATATATATATATATATATATATATATATATATATATTAGTGTGGCATTTAAGTTCATGCACTTGCAACCATGCGCTTACATTGGCAGCACTGTACAAACAGCTCAGTAAGGTTTCATAACCTTGATATATCAGTGTCTCACAGCTGTGTTCATGTCGACATGTGGTGGTGTCTTGCTGAGTGGCGTTCATTATTGTTGCGATTTTTTGTGTGCCATTGGGAGTATATTTGAGCTTGAATTAGAGCAATGGACAAATATTAAATTTCTTGTTAAACTTGGGAAGAGTGGAAGTGAAATCAGGGACATGTTAGTCCAAGTTTATGGGGACAATGTCATGAAGAAAACGGTAGTGTACAAATGGATTAAATGTTTTTCTGAGGGGAGAGAATGCATCGCTGATGAAGAGAGGTCAGGGCGGCCAGTAATGAGCAGAACTGATGAAAATATTGCAAAAATTCACCAAATTGTGAGTCAAAATCATCAGCTGACTGTGAGAAGCATAGCAGACCAAGTAAACATTGATAGAGAAACAGGAAAATCTTAACTGAAAATCTTAGCATGAGAAAGATGTGTGCAAAAATGGTCCTGAAGGAGCTCACTGATGAACAAAAGCAAAGGGAGTTTTTAGTAAGTAATCAAATAACTGTATTGAGACACCCTCCCTACTCACCTGATCTGGCCCCCAATGACTTATTTCTTTCCCTGAAGATAAAGGAAATATTAAAAGGAAAACATTTTGATGACATTCAAGACATCAAGGGTAATATGACAACAGCTCTGATGGCCATTCCAGAAAAAGGGTTCCAAAATTGCTTAGAAGGGTGGACTAGGCAGTGGTATTGGTGCATAGCTTCCCAAGGGGAGTACGTTCAAGGTAACTGTAGTTATATTCAGCAATGAGGTATGTAGCACTTCTTCTAGGATGAGTTCGCAAATTTAATTGCGAGATCAACTGTGTTTGTGTGTGTGTGTGTGTGTGTGTGTGTGTGTGTGTGTACAAGAAAAATAGCTTCTAGGATACAATATAGAAGCATGAATTTTTTGTTAAACGTACAGTAATTACAGAGCCATTTTATTATTTAATTTATCTTGGCAAAAAAAAAATAGCGAAAGAGATATGATGAATTTGGGTGATTTGGCTTTTATCTTAGAAAGTGAAAAATAGCATTGCTAGAAGCCATGATGTGAAGCTCAGGAAAATCTGCATCAGAATCATATGCGTAATAGATAGCCACAAGGCTACTTAGCAAACCCAAAATGACTAAATATTATATTTTTCTGACTAATCAAATCAATAGCCCCATGTTTAGCCTCTTGTTTCATGAATCAAATTACTGATTTTCTCTGTTTTCTTGACATCTTCTAACTGATAACCACCTCTCCATTAAATGCCTCCTTAATAGCTCTACCAGGATGCTGAATATTAGAAGTGGTCTCCCTTCTCCAACTTCCTTGAAACATCCTAAATTCTTCTGGGGTATATTTTCCTTGCTACAACAAACTCAACAAACTTAATTTTATATAAACATGAGTGTGTTTCTGCTGGTGTTTACTTCTTGGTTTTATCACCTAAAGAGGAAAACTTGACACAGTGTTTGGGCATCTTCACCTGATAGTGTGAATAGGTGATTGGATTATGTGCCTACTTTTTATACTTCCAAATTCAATACATATGTTGATAGTACAAAATGGTACTTTTATATATCTTATCAAGTACAATGTTAAATAGAGTATTTCAGTGATCACTAGGTGATTTGTTCTATGATTGAAATATCAAGCGAGAATTCCCAAAACAAGTTAAGGTTTTAAAAGACACATTTCTGTGACTTAAAAATCTTTGAAGTCACAAGAAAACACATGCCTACCAAATTAGATACATATTTAGAATACAATTTGTTGTAATTATATGTCTCCTTAGGGAGAACATGTGTATGCTACAAGAATGTGTCAGCAATCATTTTCAGTGTCCTGATTATACCCTTTGTAATGTGCCTTTCTAATTCAGAGGGCAGACACATTTTTTCTTACTATGTTGATTAGCTTCTCTTCAATAATCCAGATGTTTTGTTTATATAATGTATTTCTTCCTGTTGACTTTTTAATAATGAGATTAATCTGCCTGGTTGCCTTCCTTCTAGCTCAATATTATGCTTCTATAAGCATCCTCTTTAAGAGTTTAAACCTCATTCTACCAGCTTCTCTATTTTTCTAACATGGAAAGGTTATCTTATTTACGGAAAGATCAGTAGGCACAGTTTTACAATATCCTTGCCTTATAATTGTACAAAAAAAATCCCATACCAGTACAAATATAGATATAATGCACAGTACTATTGTAATAAAATACAGAAGTAGATACTCTGTTTAGTGTGATTAAATAGTGATGTAAAAATATAAAAGCAGGTGAAGTGAATATGTTTCTGCTTTCACATCTCAGGATCTAGTTCACTGTTTGCTGCCGCAGTCTTTTTCCTTGTAGATACCCTTATTTTACTCATGAAGATATGTTTCATAGGCATCCCTTACCCATGGACCAGTGAGCTAAGTATGATTTTCAATAAAACACACACCCAAAAGTGATTGTGGTACTCTAGCAATGATATTCTAAGTGTGTGTGGTGCTACTATAGTTGTAGTCAATTTGTTAATGTAAGACTATTAATGGGAAAGTATATAAGGAGATTCTAAACATAAACATATATCAAACAATTAAAAGTTATTTGGGTTGGAATGTGTTATTTAAGTTTCCAAGATGCATGGCTCCCTATATTGGTATAACAAGCAACCCTCAATCCATACCCCATTTGCAATAAATCTTCGATATTTAACTTGCCTCAAATAAAATTGTATTTTCCCAATTTGAATGTAATTAAAAGGAAAAGTTAAAAAAAAGAAACATTAATAGCTCATTAAAGGTAACTTATTTCTATACTTTTCAAACACAATACAATGATAACTTCAGCATGGGGCTTAGTAATTTCTTTTTTCTTTTCAAACATTTTTGTTCCATTACATCGTATCATCTTTAAATGATTGTTATTTTAAAATGCACTTAAATACTGAATAAGAAAACAACCATTGATAACCCTTGTTTATTTATATTATCTTTAACTGTTCCATTCAGCAAACTTATCCAGAGAAAATTTTGGATCATCATTTATCTAGTTCTCAACAATATTTCTTTGTGATTTTGATGGAACATTTAAAACCTATTAATTACTGTTTGCAGAAAGAAAGTAATATATATCATTATATGCGAATGGTGTGATCAAATAATACAGTCAATGTATAAACAACAAAAAAAATTACAGTAAAAGACACCTTGCCATTTACCCCCCTCAAAATACTCCCCCTCTCTTCCAAAACACTTATCCCATTGTTCTTCCATTTTCTGAAACAGTTCTGGAAGTCCTGTTTCATAAGTGTCTTTAGTTGCGCTGTTGTGGCTGCCTTAATTTCCTGAACTTTCTGACTTTGGGGAAGAGCCAGAAGTCACACGATGCCAGATCCAGTGAATAAGGTGGATGAGGACACACCATGATTTTTTATTTGAAAGAAATTGCCGTACCAGAAGCAATGTGTGACACGGAGCATTATAATGAGAGAGGATGAAGTAAAGACAACTCATAGAAGATGACTTCTAGAACTGCTTCAGAAAGTGGCAAGAAAAATGGAATAAGAATGTTTGAAGCAAGGGGGGTATTTTAAGGGGGATTAATGGCAATGTGTCTTTTCCTGTAATTTTTTTAATGTAAACATTCACCATATTGTTTGATCACACCTTATAATATATATTACGCTGTTATCACATATGACATTATACTATTATATCTTATATTGAATATTATTATATGTTATAGACTATGTATCAATATATTATATTAAATATATATTGTTCTGAATTTAGGAATATGTTACAGTTATCAGGTAATGTTTGGTTTTGTGCATATACCTCTCTCTCTCTCTCTCTCTCTCTCTCTCTCTCTCTCTCTCTCTCTGTCACTAAAACACACCAATTATAATTTAATATATTCCTCCAGAGTTTATACTTCTATTTTATAAATAGATATGTCTATATGATAATAGAAGGTATATGATAATTATAAATTATAAGTGTGTGTGTGAGTGCATGAGAGAGGTAAAAAGAGAGAGAGAGAACATATTGTGATGCTTAATTTTATATGTCAACTAGGCTAGGCTACAGTGCCCAGGTTTTCAGTCAAAGACTAGGTTAAGTGATGCTGTGAAGATAAATAGATACGATTAATATTTACAATTAATTAACATTAAATAACTCAGATTATCCTCCACTAAGTGGGTGGGCCTGATTCAATCAGTTAAAGGTCTTAAAAACAAATCATGTGGTTTCATGAAGAAGGTATTTACCTCAAGGCTGAAACAAAAATCCTGTTTGAATTTCCAGCCTGATAGCTTGCCCTACGTATATCAGATATAGGACTGCCACATCAACTATTACCTGCATTTCTGGCCTGCTGGCTAGGCTTACAAATCTCAGATTTGTCAATCCCCACCAACTGAATCACACATTTCTAAAAATAAAAGTCTCTCTCTCTCTCCATGTACATACAAGTACATTATATATTCTATTTTTCTGCTTCTCTGCAGAACCTTGACTAATGTAGATGCATAATTTTTATGCATAGGAACCCAAACTTATTGGAAGATTATAAGATTATAAAACTGATTATATCAGGGTTCATTTGAGGTGTGGGTTTCCTAATTCAAAAAGAAATTCCATGTATAGAGTATGCAGTTTTCTCCATTAATGATGCTCAGTGGAGATACAGAGAAAAAAGTCAGTTCTACTTCTGGCAGTTGATCATTATAGAGCAATGTAGCACAGAAGTATTGAGGCTATTTACAAAGAAGTATTTTAGAAAGGTAGACCAGATACTTTATTCTTGAAACATCAAGAGAATTGGAGTTGTATAAATAGTGAAAATGGTTGAATCAATAAATAGGCTTCATGTCACAATGAATCTGGGGAATTTTATCAGTTGTGTTTCTAGAAATTACCAGAGTGTTTGAGATTTTGAAAATTAGTGTTTTGGTGTTGACATTGTAATTATGTGCCTTTGGGAGCAAGTTTCAGCAGTAAAAAAAGAGAAAAATATCCCTGCAGATTCAGAGATCAAGCAATTATGACACCAAGGGTTGGAACAGATATGTATATGGGTAATTTGTATAGTTACATCTAACACTTTTGTATGTGATATCTTCTGGACACCCTTTCTTACTTAGGAATTTTTTTAAGTAAATAAGGATGCTTTCCATTAAGGGCAAATAAACAGAATAGTAAACAATAAGAATATGTCAACATAAAAAAGGAAAAAAAATTGAATAACAATGAGGACATCAATCTTGTATGACCCTCAGCCACTACTAATTTCACAATGAGTGAAGTATATGCATGGCTTCTTTTAGTCTAATAATTAATATCTATAGCAACCTCTGTAGGGATTTGAATCCTTATCCAAGTCTTCTGTTCTATTATGTTTTTATTAAATATCATTGAAGGTATATGTGTGAAAATCACACTTTCTCATATAAAACATCGATTAAGGATTTTCTCCTTCTGAAGTCTATTTTAATCATGAAAATTATTTTCGATCTATAGGTTCACTTTTTACATATTTTAAGTGAAATCATTATCTTTATTAGAATGAATAGTTAAAACTGATCCTATTATCACAAGTTTTCAGAAAATCTGACAGTTGATAACTAGAGGGAGATTATATTAATTTACTTGCCATCAGCTTTTGACATATAACTATTTCTTTAACATTTTACCTCTTAATAAAGTAAGGAAAGCTGGATAATAGGGCTTTCATTAATTTTCTCTCTGAGGCCCATGATAAAGACTCCTGGGGTAATTTCTTCGTGTTTTAAAAACTCATAGACTTAACTTGATTTCTCTCCCAAATCACATCTTTGACACTGAGCAATGCCAATTAAACTATGTTATAGTGTAAACTTTTATTGCATTGCCTCTCCAGAAAACAAAAATTGGTATTATTCAAGATCTTTTTAATATTTGTAATTAAATATGGGCACTGTCAAACAAGCATGGTATTATATGTTGCATGTATACTACTGTTTGATATAAAGAAAAGACTATCAGTGAGTAAAGAATTGTATTCACTGACTTCAAGCAAAACATGAATAGTAAGGTTTATGGTATTATAAGTATGCCTCACATTGTACCCTTTCTGTAGTTTTGAGAATGATTGTCTAAAACGTCTATTTTGACTCCATAACATACTTATATTTTAAATCTCCAAATTGTAAGTTCAGATCTTGGTTTTCAGGTTTCATATCTGTGCAGTATATAATATTTTCATAAATTTGGATAATGAATTGTAATCTCTTATGCCTAACTGTCCTTAGTGGTTAATCACATTGGCCCCAACTCAACATCTCAATAGTAGGCTTCCATCCAAGTTTTTCTACTATGTACTCAAGAACACCTGTTTTATGACTAAGAGTTGTTCTTACAGATGCAAATGTTCACTGAAAATCTCTTCAACTTCTTTTGCAAAGAAACAGGCCCATACTGAGAGCACAACCCCTCTCAGGAGAGGTTGTTTATTCTTTCAGAGCTGCAATCCTGCATCCGCATTCTCTCTCCATCATATTGTGTCACTCTTTACCCTCATCACTGTTTTCTATCCACTGTATAATTAGACCTCACTTAACATTCACAATACTTTTGTCTCAAGATGAAATTGGCAGTCATCTGAATAAAGTCTACCTGCCATTTCCTTGACCTTGTGAATTCCCAACTTTTTAGCTTAACTACACATTAGCTTCCCATTCCTTGTCATGAGCTGATTTTTTTTATCATACAAAATCACTGTACTTCTGAAATGATAAAACAGTGAGCTCTAATATCATAAATATCTTTTCTTATATCCCTAAAGTTCATTTACTCCTGTTTATCCATGTCCTTCTTTTTGGATGCTCTGAATTGTCCAATGTCAATGTGAGAAGCTGAGAACTACATTTCCCAGAATCCCCTTCCCAATTTGGTACTGGGTTGGAGTTGATGTGAGGAGATACTTGAATGGGATTTGAAAGGCTGAAGTGAAACTATAGATCTTATTGTCAGAAAAGCATTGCTATGAGATGTGCTGACAGCCAGAGTAGATAACACAAGTTCTCTTAGTTTTAGCCACTTTTACATAAGTTTGTCTGTTGGTCCTGATGATCAACAGCTACTCCAGGCTCATGACCAAAAAGGAATAACTACACAAAGGCAACAGCAAGATGACTAGACATACTAATTTTCTGGGACTGAGGAAGTATCTTGAAGATGAGACTTTCGGTGCTGAAACTGGAGCAGTCACAGGAAAATTAGATGGCATGGTCATCCCTGAAATGGTTTCCAAATGGTTTCTCCATGAAGTCTCTCATCATGGTTCAAATTCAGTGCTAGATATGTTTGGACACTGACTTCCCTGCTGGCTCTAAGTTAACCACCATCATCTGTACCTCAGGGGGAATAGGTGGTGGTCCTTCCTCTTATCCTTCATCATTTTCTTCCAGTCATTAACTTTGCTGGCTTCTTTTATATTTGTTTAAAGTTTATATAATATACACTTATTCCCATGATACTTATAGTGGTTCTGGAATCCATGTGTGGAAAACTACATAATGACAGGTGAAGCAGAATCTCTAATTACTTGTCCATTATTATTTTCTCCAATCAATAACCTGCTGTATTTTCTGTATTCTGTATCTGGACTACTTAACACACATCCTCCACAGCTCCCTTCCCAATATACCTAACTCTCTTGCCTTGTTGTACTATCAGTTCCATCCAATCTAGATGACAAACTTCCAACAAGGATGGATCTAATAATTGCTGCCTGTGTTTCTAAATGATAAATGTCAAATAAAGTAGAAGAAAACCACATAAATCTCATATAATGTAATGGTCCCTGATGTCATGTTGAACTGATTATTCAACATGCCTTACAAGCCCTCTATAATTTGAGCCAAATTTCAAATTATCTTAAATATTCTCAAAACATTTGTTCACATTCAATATCTTCTTTTTTCACTTCAACTTCACAAGCAAAATGAAATGTATTAAATAATAATTTTTTAAAAATCCTCAATTTACATCAATTCTCATCTCCCAAAAGTATACATATATGTCTGTTGGTTTAATACAAAACCTTCCTTCAATTTCAGTGACCTTGATTTATTAGTTATCCTACCAACTGGCATTTTTAACCATGCTTTAATTCCTTTCCACCTATTTTAAATATAGTACAATTTATCACATTTATTATATTTATTGTTTATTTTTCATTTCATTCTACTAATGCACAATCTCACTTTCTTTTCACAGTTAAAATTCTTCAATGGTTGATCTATCAATATACTCTGACTTCATTTTCCTAACTCCAACTTATCTCTTCAAACATTGCATTCTTTCTTCAGCTGTTACTACTCTCTTGACCTTGCCTTTTTCAAGATTAACAAATCCAGGGATAATCTTTAAGGCTTATCTATTTTTCTTTATTATCCAGCATTTCTAAGAAATTCCTGGGTTTGCCTTCTATCTCTCGGCTTATCTCATATAATATGTGCCTTGAAAAATGGGAACTATTGCTTCCATCCATAATGGAATAGAGATTGCTATTCTGCTATGACTAACTAGAAAGCTGGGACTTATAAATAAAACAAGACCTTTAAATATTAGACAAGAGTCGACAAAGAATTATTTCCCAGAGAAAGGAAACAAATGTGGTAAACCTCAAATTTCCCCCAGATTACTGTCCGGAAGATATGTTCAAGGTACAAGGTAAAGAGAGAAAGAGGAAATGATACTGAATTTAAGAGTCTGATATCAGAGCTTATGGAGGGTGAATGAGATAGATTGTACAATGCAGAGAAACAGGGAAGTGGACCCTGCATACAGACCATCCTGGAGATTTGCAGAAGGGTCCCTCACGTCTTTGGTTCAATACTATGTGCACATGTGTTAGGTGAAAACTCATGATGGGGAAAAAAAACAAAACAAAAAACAAAAACAATATATAACACAGAAAAGCCATAGGTCAAATATTTCTGAAAACTTGCATAGTGCTAGTTATATTTTGTGTTATCACCAAGCATAGCGGAAAAACCTTGTAATAAATGTGCCATAGGATAGAGTCCTTAGAAAAGTCACACTTTAGAAGTAGACTAAACTTTTTCCAAAGTAAAGATTATCCTGAACTTGCCATAACAAAGCTTAAAAGCAAACCCCAAGAAGTTCAAACTTATTAGGAAGTTATTTAACTGTTCACAAGAACAAAATATAATACTCTAAGGGTAAAATCCCCCCAATAAGTTGAAATTCACAGATCCTCAAAACTCGGTAAATCTCCAAGCAGAAGAAAAATATAAAATCACCATAATAAGGGCCATCATAATCAAATTTCAGAAAACAAATGATAAAGTCTTAAAAACGACCAGGAAAAAAGACACATTATGCAAAAAGCAGAGGTTGACAATACAGCCCATTATCTTTTTATAGGTGTCATGAGTCAGTTTTTGTATTTTAAATGGTTGTAAAATATCAAAAGAAGAAGAAGGAGGAAGAGGAGGAGGAGGGAAGGAGAAGAGGGAGAAGAGAGAGAAAAGAAGAAGGAGGAGGATTGTGACACATACTGTAAAAGACTCACAACGCCTAAACTATTTACCATTTAAACCTTTAAAGTTTGCTGACCCTTGGTATACAGGAACAAAATAAGAGTAAATGTAGACTTCTCAGAAATTACATTTGTCAACAGACAGAATGACTTGTTTAACCCTTTTGCTGCAATGGTGGGCTATATCCAAATGAATGTATCTCAAATTTTTATACATAAAAATAATATCATTTATATACAAAGCAGCTCAAATTGTTATTATTCAATGCATAAAATAGTCAAAATATCAACTTTTTGTTTTTTTGTGGATTTCTGACACATTTTGAAATTAAAGAAAACCACAAAAATCTTGAAATCAATTAACACAGCAAAAGAGTTAACGTGCTGACAGAGAGAAATAAAACAAATCTGTCAACCTAGAATTCTGTTTCCAGCAAATGGTTCTTGAAAAACAAATGGTGTGTTCTTTATCTATCTGGAATAAAATTCCTATCAAAAAGAACTAGCTAGTAAATAAGCAAATGATATTTCAATAGAGATGACTTAGCTTCAGTATTTATAGTTACCCTATTTTTTCATAAAATAGAACAATGCTCTTGGTATAGCTTACTTAAGAAATATGATCCTTGTCAATTAGGGTTACGGGTTTACTCAGTAAGTGAACATCACTATAACCTGCATAATGGGGTGTGGTGCTAAACTTGAAGATTTTCCCTAAGTGGTTCATTCAATGTTATGGGAAAAGTACTTGTAGGAAATATTGATATATTTAAATAATTTGACACATATAAATTTAGTTATTGGAATTACAATTGCAGAGAATAATAAAAAGTATATCCTTATATTTTGAATAATTAGAAAATAATAAAAATATGAAAAGTGTAAAAAATTAACAAAATATAAAAATTAACAAGTGAATAAATGTGTTTTGTAAATATATTTTATAAAGGCAAAAAATTAACTGCTTTGGAGGTGGAAACAGAAAACACTGAAATGTAAAGCAAAATAAGGAAAAAAATGGAAAAAATAAAACTCAGTCCATATATCAGGAGACAGCAAATTCAAAACAATAGTAAGCAAGAATTCACATAAACATAAAATAAAATAAAGACGCAGAATTTTAAAAATAAATTTACATGTAAATGTGGATGGGATAAACTCACCCACTTCATCCAAAATGAAAGAGACATCTTTGGGTTATATGCAAGGTATTGATATAAATAGTAATTTGGAGATTTGAAATTACAAGGATGGATCAAATGAGTAAGATAATATTAAAAATAGGATAGGTTTCCCTCATATAAATGTCAGAAAAGTTTAAATTCAAGGCAGCAAGTGTTAAATGAAACACAGGAAGGCACAAAAAATACAGTCAACAATAATGATTTGATTTCATGAAAGTTTAAATGCCAAATATGAAAATGTGAAAATACACGTGAAATATCTATAGAAAGTGTACAAATATCCAAAGGAAATTCATCATTAGAATACTTTTTTTTTTTTTAATTGGAGAAGGGGAACAGGACTTTTATTGGCGAACAGTGTGTACTTCCAGGCCTTTTTTTCCAAGTCAAATTGTTGTCCTTTCAGTCTTAGTTGTGGAGGGCGCAGCTCAGCTTCAGGTCCAGTTGCCATTGCCAGTTGCAGGGGGCACAGCCCACCAGCCCTTGCAGGAGTCGAACTGGCAACCTTGTGGTTGAGAGGATGCGCTCCAACCAACTGAGCCATCCGGGAGCTCAGTGGCAGCTCAGCTCAAGTTGCTGTGTTCAATCTTAGTTGCAGGGGGCGGCGCCCACCATCCCTTGCGGGACTCCAGGAGTTGAACCGGCAACCTTGTGGTTGAGAGCCCACTGGCCCATGTGGGAATCGAACCAGCAGCCTTCGGAGTTAGGAGCATGGAGCTCTAACCGCCTGAGCCACCGAGCCAACCCTTAGAATACATTTTTGCTCACCCCTGTCAAACATTGTTTTAGCAGAAAAGAAGTTAATAAAATATAAAGACTCTGAATAAAATAGTTATCAGTATTGATCTAGTAAGTAAATTTTAAATTTCATTTTATATTTGAATAATCCTTCATTTTAGAGACATGAGAAAGATTTACCAAATATGACCACATATTACACTAAAAACAAAATTTACATACATTTCAAAAGGTAAATCAATACAGAAAACATTTTCTGATCATAGTGAATAAAAATGAAAAAGAAACATTAAAGTCAGTATAAACAGACAAACATAAAAATAATCTGGAAATTAAAAACAACATTGATAGCAATTGTTTTTTAAATAACTTTATGGTGAAAGAAAACGATCAAATCTAATAATCCTGGACAGCTAGAAAGTAATCACAATAAAATTCTATGAGTAAATATAAATTAAAGCATGGACAACACTACATCTCAATTAGAATATTGTACATGTGTATATATAGAATGATTCAAATATAGGAGATTTGGAGGCAATTGTTTTTGTATTGTCTCTTTAAAATGTAAAGGGATCTGATTGAATCTACATGTTCATTATTTGTTCATTTATTCAACAATTATTTATGTACCAGTGCCATTCTATGTATTGAGAATAAAGTGGTAAATAAGAAATACAGAGCATGTACATGTGGTGGGAGGATTGGTTTGTAAATAGGGGTAAATAAACAAGATGATAGTTCAGTAGTGATACATGCTGGAAGGAAGGAAGGAAGGAAGGAAGGAAGGA
Source organism: Rhinolophus sinicus (assembly GCF_057876585.1). NCBI lineage: Eukaryota > Metazoa > Chordata > Mammalia > Chiroptera > Rhinolophidae > Rhinolophus > Rhinolophus sinicus. The sequence continues at coordinate 174,291,398 of NC_142516.1, forward strand.
AGGAAGGAAGGAAGGAAGGAAGGAAGGAAGGAAGGAAGGAAGGAAAGAAGGAAACAAGGGAAGAAAGCAGGGAACGAGGTAATTTAGAGCATATGAAAAAAAGAGATTGGAAGTCTGATTTTGATTTTGTGGTTGTGGGAGTATTTTCTTCCACGTTTGGTCTTAAATGTCAATAAATAGCCAGCAATGAGAATATCTAGGGCAAAGAGTTACAGGTAAAGGGAATCATGCAATGTGCAAATAAGCATACAGAAAATGAGTTTGAAGACTAGAAAACTAGGTTGTTTGGTGACCACAGTGTGGAAAAAGTCAGGACTGGCCCACACCATTTAGGAATTATCTTTAATAAAATCAAGTCTTGGAAATATGTAAATGCCTTTCATATTGTTAACACTATCTTTCTTCTCTCTCATATTTGATTTACAAAAAAATTCCTTTCCAAATAAATTTCCAATGTTTCCTTCAAGCAAAATCACAGTTACTAAATGAAGCCTCCATGAAAAATCATAAAACCTTTGCTGCGTAACATGGCACTTCTTTTTTTTAATGTTAACTCGCAGCTTCTTCTAATTAAGAAACTGAAATGACCATACTGAGTCCCTCAGGAAGCTAATGCCTTTTCCTTGTACCATTTCATGCCCAAGGAAATAAAACAGGGAGCATGGTCAAACAATAGCAGTTACTACCTTGATTGGGAAATGCCTTTAAGAAAACCTCATACTCTTGATTGTATTTAGTAGATTATCTATTCAGTATTTCAGGACTTAGTTCATCTATAATTGACCAAGAAAGTGATGAGCTACAGATGGTCCAGGGTTTTTTTATGGCACTGAGGCAGAATGCAACAGTTTGTATGCTTTTACACATGCAAGCAGTTAAGTTTCACAAGTAAAGCGTAAAAATAACTTCTGTGCATAGATGACACAGTTCATCTGTTAAAATACGGGGTAAAACAAAACCCAAAGAGCCTTTTGGTTGAACAAACAAGGAATTACAATGAATAATGTTGCTGTAATATAACAGATGTAGGACAATGACAGTCTGGCTGATACATAAACATAAAAAAAGGTTTTACGGAAAGCCACAGAGCACTGCTGTTTCTCATTATTTACTTAAAAAAAGTTAGAATCTAAAATCAAGTTAGTGATACTTAAGAATAGATCTCTGTTTGTGTTTGTGGTTGGGGTTTTATTTGCTCAGAAACAGGCTTCCTTAAATATAAAATTTTGTCTTCCAAATAAAGTGAAGTTAAAGTAAACTAATCTTTACATTAAGTTTATGGGAAAATCTTTTTTATGTAATTTATCGGGGTGTCATTGGTAAGTAAAATTATATAGGTTTCAAGTTTACATTTCTATAATACATCATCTATACATCACATTATGTGTTCACCACCCAGAGTCAGTTCTCATTCCATCACCATATATTTGACTTCCTTTACCCTCTTCTAACATCCCCCTGCCCCCCCTTATCCTCTGGTAACCACTAAACTGTTGTCTGTGTCTATGAGTTTTGTTCGTCTTGTTCCTTTGTTGCTTTCAGTCCTACATTCCACATATGAATAAAATCATATGGTTCTTAAATTTTCCTGTCTGACTTATTTGCTTAGTATGATAATCTCAAAATTCATCTATGTTGTCGCAAATGGCAGTATTTTAACTTTTCTTATGACTGAGTAATATATTCCATTGTGTTTATGTACCACTTCTTCTTTATCCAATTATCGATCGAAGGACTCTTTGGTCATTTCTATGTCTTAGCCATAATAAATAATACTGCAATGAACATAGGGGTACACAGATCTTTATGAATAAATGTTTTCAGATTTTTTTGGGGAAGATACCCAGAAGAGGAATTGCTGGGTTATATGGTAATTCTATATTTTTTGAGGAAACTTCATACTGTTTTCCATAGTGACTATACCAATTTACATTCCCACCAGCAGTATATGAGGGTTCCTTTTTCTCCTTTGATATGAAAAATAGCTAACCCCCCCCCCCCCCACTGTCTGTAGGCCTTCAAATGCAAATATAGATTTTTGGTAAATTTATGTTCCTTTTGATTAATTGTCATTGAAAATATTTTCCAAAATGAAGGGACTAATTAATAAGAATAATGCTAGAGATGTGATCTATTTTATTTATCTCGGTGAAATCTGTACTTAGATTAGTGTCTAAGCATTCAATAAATACTTTTTGTTTAAATAAATATGTGGAATATATGTAACCATTCCAATGGTGTTAATAAAAATCAGTTTGTTATAATGTAAAGGAATGGGATACAAAGTGCATATATATTAAATTCCCTGGTAAAAAATATGACTAAAGAAATGTAAGAAAGGAAATAATCTAAAAGTTAAAACTATTTTCTCTTTAAGATAATTAAGAATAGGTTTTTTTTTTCCCTTCTGTGCTATTTCTTGAATTTTGCAGTTCTATGAAGATCATATGTTAAAATGCTTATATATGCGTTTTTTAAATCAGGGAGGTATTTAGAGTCTATTCATGGAACCCGCCAAGGGAGAAATATTTTAGAGTTTACATAAAAATATTATGCAACTTCCCAAGCAAAATGCTTTAATTTTATTTTGTGTCGCTTACATAAAATCTACCTCCCATGGGGAAATATGTAAGTGTACTTAATATTGTCACAAGTTACACAATAGTAAGGAAATAAAAAAAATGATTCTTGAAATAGCTACCTTAATTATTTTATTAAGTTAATTGAATATTAAGTATTCAAATGTAATTCATATCCTTCTATCAAATATTTGAAAAGATTAAGGCCTTTGACACTTTTATTTTTATATGAAATTACTTAATTACATTTATTTTATATTTATTTTAAAAGGATATTTATGACAAGATGATTGCGAATTTTACAACATAAGCATTTCCTTTTTTCACTACACTAGATGTTATTACATGCACTATCTGAAAAGAATGTGTCCTTTGGCTGTTTGTCTAATGTATAACTTTTGCTCATCTGTCCTGCTCTCTTACAAAATTTCTGTTACTAACTCAAACATAGATTTCTAAACATGTTGGTTGTGTATGTCTAGACAGTTGGTGATACCTTTAAAGACAGACTCCCCTTCTCCCATGGATTCTTTATTCACTTATTTACTTAATGAACAGAAATTCATTAAGGCCCTATTATGGGTTGTGTTGTATACTCTGCAGATGTAAAAAGCCCCCCATAGGAAATGAACCTATAAACTTGGCTTCCTAAGTGTATTGTTCTAATGAGCTGAGCTGCTCTAGGCAAATTCATGAATATAATCTACAGACATCCTTTCACCGAGATCACACACATAGGCACCTATCCATTCATAATTTATATATTCAGATATAAAGTCACTACTAGCAAATACACATCATCCACTTAAATACATCCCATAAGTGAGAAGTTTCTCAACCATTATGCAGCCCACACAGCAAGAAATATCTTCATTTTCTGGGTCTATTATCAGTATACTTAGCAGTTTCAGGATAAGAAAAGGCCCAGCCAATTCAGACAATGCTCCCACTGCAATACTTAGCACCCATAGTCATTAAAGGCTATTGAGACTTTATCTTTCATGCCACGCAAATCAGGTTTCATCAGTGATGACATGTGAACCCCAACCCCTCCAGCACACACTCAGACTTTACCTCACCACCACCTGCATGTTGATATGTGCTTTCTTACCCTTGACCCAACTTCGCTTTCTCTCCTAAACCCAAATCTATCAGCTTTGCCCTGTGGGATCATTATACCATCATTAAGCAAGTTTCCTCTATCTCCAAGCTCTTCTCAAGGAGTTTCTGTTGTCCTTTGGTTGTAACTGAAACCTGGCTCTCACTTGATACTACCTTCTCTGAGGTCCTTGTTACATACCTGTCAGAAGAAATCCTTCCCTCTTTCTTTAAGACATCCTATTTTTTATTCCATAAATGTCTAAACAATTGTGACTATTCTACCCTTAACCCCATAATGTTTTATATACTTATTGACATTTGGTGACCATTCAGATTTTTTAAGAATCGCAATGACTGGCTCACAGCCATTATTCCTAAACTAAACATTTATTTTTCTAGATGTCTTCAAAATTCACTTTGATTACTTCCAAATCTCTAGCTTCTTAACACTTTTACCTCCTTTTTGTTAAAGTACTATCCTCACTGCAGTCTGCTTGTCCCTGCTCTCTCCCTGATGCACAACCTTGTGGAGTTTTTCCCCCCAAATCTCTATTGAATATTCAATAGTATGATCATAATGTCTTCTTTTAGCAATATCCCCACTGAAACTCATTTTTAAAGCAATATGTCTTAATCCAACTTTATTATTAAGATGCTTACATTTTATTTTTTTAGCTTATAACTCACTTTTGTTTATAACTCACTTTTAGTTTATAACTCACTTTGCCCAAGCCTCTTTCGGAAGCTGAGGCTTATGGGTAGCCAGCAGGCCTCAGGGTGGCCTGGGACTTTTTTGAGCTGCCCCAGACCCAGTACAAGTGGCAACCAGCCTTGGTTAGCAGCATAGCCTCTCCCACATACCTCCAGGTCCAGCACAGGTAACGATGAACCACGGATCACTTTGTATTTCCCGCCAAATAGGCCCTGGCCCAGTCATAGGCAGCAGCTGAACTTGACCTGCATGGGAGCCCCTATCAAGTATCCCAAGAACCAATAAATCCAGTGGCTGGCTTCAGACCACAGCAGAGCATGTCCTGATTAACTCTATAAGCAGCACACCCAAAGGGTAGTCACAGCAGGAACCAGAGCCTGCTGAAGTGAATCCCACTCAGTGGGGTCAGTACACACACAGCAGCTTCTGTGCTGTGGTGCAGCCAGTCCTCACAGCCAGTCAGCCTGAGCATTAATCCTACCCAGTGACAAGCCAATAGCAATCAATGCTCAGCTAAAACAGGAGGGTACAACAAAACCCACACAAAGGACAATCCTGGAACACCTGGCTCAGGTGATCAGGGAGACTGCCTCACTCGGCCCCACAGGACACCTAGTACATAAGGCCACCCTGCCAAAACTTTTGACATGCAGAACTACATAATACATAGAAATAAACACAGAGGGGCAGCCAAAATGAGGAGACAAAGAAATACCATGTTTCCCTGATAATAAGGCCTAGCCAGACAATCAACTCTAATGTGTCTTTTTGGAGCAAAAATTAATACAAGATCTGGTATTATGTTATAGTATTATACTATACTATACTATACTATACTATACTATACTATACTATACTATACTATACTATACTATATTAACCCCATCTTATATTATAGTAACATAAAACTGGGTCTTATATTAATCTTTGCTTCAAAAGATACATTAGAGCTGATTGTCTGCCTAGGTCTTATTTCTAGGGAATCATGGTATGTACCAAAGAAAAATGACAGGAGAAAATTTCAAAAACAGAACCAAACAAAATACAGGCAAGCAATCTACCAGAAACAGAGTTCAAAACACTAATTATAAGGATGATCAAAGAACTTCATGAAAAGTTCAACAAGGAGATAGTAAGCTTAAAAAAGGACATAGAAACCATAAAAAGGAACCATTCAGAAATGAAGAATGTGATAACCAAAATGAAGAATACACTACAAGGAATCAACAGCAAATTACATTAAGGAGAGGATTAAATCAATAATTTGGACAAGGTAGCAGAAAACACCCAATGTGAACAGCAAAAAGAAAACAAGAATTTAAAAAAAAAAAAAATGAGGATAGTTTAAGGGAACCCTGGGATAACAGCAAGAGTAATGATATTCGCATCATAGAGGTACCAAAAGGAGAAGAGGGATAGTAAGGGACTGAGAACCTATTTGAAGAAATAATGACGGAACATTTCCCTAACCTGGTGAATGAAATAGACATACAAGTCAAAGTAGCACAGAGAGTTTCAAACAAGATGAATCCAAAAAGACCCACAACAAGACACATTATAATTAAAATGCCACAGGGTAAAGACAAAGAGAGAATCTTAAAAGCAGCAAGAGAAAGGCAGTTACTTACCTACAAGGGAGCTTCCATAGCATTGTCAGCTGATTTCTCAACAGAAACTTTGCAGGCCAGAATGGATTAGCACCAAATATTCAAAGGGATGGAAAGTGAGGACCTACAACCAAGATTACTCTACTCAGCAAGGCTATCATATAAACTTGAAGGAGAGAGAAAAGTCTTCCCAGACAAGAAAAAGCTAAAGGAATTCATTACCACCAAACAAGTATTGCAAGATATGTTTAAGGGACTTCCTTAAGGAGAAGGCGAAAAATCAATCAATCATCAATCAATCAATCAATCAATAACAAAACAAATAATAAAATGGCAATAACTATGTACTTATCAATAATCGCTTTAAATTTAAATGGATTAAATGCTGCAATCAAAAGACATAGGGTACTGGATAAGAAAACAAGAATCATACATCATACATATGCTGTCTACAGGAGACTCACTTCAGATTAAAAGACACACAGACTGAAGATAAAGGGATGGCAAAATACATTTCATGCAAATGGAAAAAAACAAAAACCTGCTGTAGCAATACTTGTATCAGACAAAATAGACTTTAAAACAAGGACAATAACAAGATAAAAAGAAGGACATTATATAATGATACAGGGATCAATCTATCAAGAGGATATAACTCTTGTAAACATTCATACACAGAACATAGCAGCACCTAAATATATAAAACAAATATTAATAGATCTAAAGGAAGAGATCAACAGCAATACAGTCATAGTATGGGATTTTAATTTTCCATTGACACCACGGGATAGATCTTCCAGATAGACAATCAACAAGGAAACAATGGACTTAAATAATACCTTAGACTAGATGGATTTGATTGATATTATTAGAGCATTTCACCCCAAAGTAGCAGAATATACATTCATTTTTAAGTAGCACATGGAACGTTTTCCAAGGTAGACTACATGTTAGGCCACAAAACAAGTCTCAATAAATTTAAGAAGATTGAAAGCATATCAAGTGCATTTTCCAAATACAATGGTATGAAATGAGAAATCAATTACAAGGAAAAACACTGAAAAACACAAACACATGGAAGCTAAACAAAATGCTACTAAAAAATAAACGGGTTAACAATGACATAAAGGAAGAGCTCAAAAGACACCTTGAGACAAATTAAAATGAAAACACATCAACCCAAAAAATCTATGGGACACAGCCAAAGTAGTTCTAAGACGGAAATTCATAGCAATACAGGCCAACCTCAAACAAGAAAAATCACAAATAAATCATCTAACTTTACACCTAAAATAACTAGAAAAAGAAAAGCCCAACATGAGTAGACAAAAAAGAAATAATAAAGAGTAGAGTGGAAATAAATGAAATAGACTCATTAAAAAAATACAAAAGAGCAATGAAACCAAGAGAAGTTTCTTTGAAAAGATAAACAAAATTTATAAACCTTTAACCAGATTCATCAAGAGAGAGGACCCTAATAAAAAAAACAACAACAACAAAAAAACAGAAATGAAAGAGAAGTGAAAACTGGCATAACAAAAATACAAAAGATAAGAAAATACTATGAACAATTATACGACAACAAATTGGACAAGCTGGAAAAAACAGATACATTCCTGGGAACAGTCTCCCAGACTAAGTCAAGAAGAAACAGAAAATCTGAACAGATGGTTGCTACTAACAAAATCAAATCAGTAACAAAAAAAGAAAGAAAACCTCCCAACAAACACAGGTGAATTTCACCAAACATTCAAAGAAGAATTAACACCTATCCTTCTCAAACTATTCCAAAAATGTAAAGAGGAAGGGAGGCTACCGAGCTCATTTTAAAAGGCCACCATTAACCTGATTCCAAAACCAGACAAAGATGTTACCAAAAAAAAAAAAAAAAAAAAAAAAAAAAAAAAAAAAAAAAAAAAAATATATATATATATATATATATATATATATATATGTATATGTGCTGGTATTCCTGGTAAACATGGATGCAAAGTTTCTCAACAAAATATTTGTAAACAAAATTCAGCATTACATTAAAAAGATCATACACCATGGTCAAATGAGATTGTTTCCTGGGATGAAAGTTTGTTTCTACATCCATAAATCAAGTAATGTGATATACTACATAAACAAAATGAAAACTAAATATCATATCATATCAATAGATGTAGAAAAACATTTGACAAAATTCAGTATCCATTTATGATTTAAAAAACAACTCAGCAAAATGGGAATAGTAGGAACATACCTCAACATAATAAAGACCATATATGACAAACCCATAGCTAACATACTCAATGGGGGGAAAAAAAGAGAGAAAAAAAGAGTTTTTCTTAAGATCGGGAACAAGATAAGGCTGTCCACTTTCACTACTTTTATTTGACACAGTATTGGAAATCCTAGCCACAGCAATCAGAAAAGAAAAAGAAGTAAAAGTCATCCAAATTGGAAAGGAAGAAATTGACATTATTTGCAGATGACATAATACTATATAGAGAGAACCTTAAATATTCCACCCAAAAATATTAGAATTGATAAATGAATTCAATAAAATAGCAGGATACAATATTAATATTCAGAAATTGGTTGCATTTTATACACCAAAAACAAATTAACAGAAAGAAAAATTAATAAAACAATCACATTTACAGTTGCATTAAAAAAGAAAGAAAAGAAGGAAGGAAGGAAGGAAGGAAGGAAGGAAGGAAGGAAGGAAGGAAGGAAGGAAGGAAGGAAGAAAGAAAGAAAGAAAATATCTACCATGTTTCCTGAAAATAAGCCCTAACTGGAAAATAAGCCCAAGCATGATTTTTTCAGGATGACATCCCCTGAACATAAGCCCTAATGCGTCTTTTGGAGCAAAATTAATATAAGATCCGATCTTATTTTCAGGGAAACACAGTAGGAATAAATGTATCCAAAGAGGTAAAAGATTTGTACTGGGAAAATTGGAAAACATTTAAGGAAGTAATTCAAGAAGAAACAAATAAATGGAAGCACATACCATGCTCATGGATAGAAAGAAATAACATAGTTAAAATGTCCGTACTACCCAAAGCAATATTTAGACTCAATAAAAGCCCTATTAAATACCAATGACATTTTCACAGAACTAGAAAAAATAATCCTAAAATTTATATGGAACCAACAAAGACACTGAATGGCCACAGCAATTTTGAGAAAGAACAAAGTTAAAGGTATTATGCTACCTGACATCAAACTACACAATGAGGCTATAGTAATCAAAACAGCACGGTACTGGCATAAAAAATAGACACATAGATCAAAGAAATAGAATAGAGAGCCCAGAAATAAATCCACACCAAATGGTCAATTAGCTATGACAAAGGAGGCAAGAATATACCATAGTCTAAAGAAGTCTATTCAATAAATGGTGTTGGGAAAACTGTAAATATATTTGCAAAAAAAAGAAACTGTACCACCTTCTTAAACTACATACAAGAATAAACGGAACATGGATTAAAGACTTTAACGTAAGACCTGAAACCATTAAACTTCTAGAAGAAAACACAGACAGTGAATTTCCTGACAACGCTCTTAGCAATGTTTTTCTCAGATATATCTCCTTGGTAAGGGGGAAAAAAAGAAAAAAATTAACAAGTAGGACATCAAACTAAAATGTTTTTGCACAGCAAAGGAAACCTCCAACAAAACAAAGAGACATCCTACTGAATGGAAGAAGATATTTTCCAATAATACATCTGATAAGGGTGTAATACCCAATATTTATAAAGAACTCATACAACTCAACACCAAAACAAACAAGCGAACAATATAAGTAAGCAATTGACAGAAGAACTGAATGGACATTTCTCTAAAGAGAACATGCAGATGACCAATAGGCATATGAAAAGATGCTCAATGTCACTAATTATCAGAAAAACACAAATTAAAATCACAATGATATACACTCTCACAAATGTCAGAATGACTACCATCAATAAACAAACAAATAAGTATTGGCTAGGATGTGGAGAAAAGGGAACCCTCGTCCACTGCTGGTGGGATTACAAATTGGTGCAGTATGGAGGTTCCTCAAAAAATTAAAAGTAGAGCTACCTTATAAAACAGCAATTACACTTCTGGGTACTTATGCAAAGAAATCCAAAACACTAATTTGAAAAGACTAATGCACCCCTATGTTCATCACAGCATTATTAACAATAGCCAAGATTGGAAGAAACCTAAGTGCCGATCAATAGATCGGATAAAGATGATGTGCTACATATATATAATGGAAATCAGCCATTAAAAAAAGAAAGAAAGAAAGAAAGAAAGAAAGAAAGAAAGAAAGAAAGAAAGAAAGAAAGAAAGAAAGAAAGAAAGAAAGAAAATTTAGATCACTTGTGTCTTTCTTTAAATGATTTATTTAGCCCCATCTACTTTTTCCAGTTCCATGGTACAACCCCCACACCAAACCTAATTTAGTATATATCCTGCTCTTAGCTATATTGCTTGTGTCGATATTAAAATTTCATTAGCAATATTCTCATTGCTAGAAGTCAAGCTCAGTTGTGAACAATAATTTGTTTAGGCATAAATAATAATTGAAATAAAAATTTTAATATGAAACAAAACACACATTATTTTAATTCATTAAGTCTTTTGCAGATAAAAACATTTTAAGTAAAAGTATTCATCATCGTTCACATTAAGACATCCAACCAGATTCATTTACAGTACTGTTTCAGTTTCAAAAAAGAATTCAGAACCTATTAGCTGCTGAGATTCAATAATTTGCTCCTTTCCACAGATCAGGCTAAGCAAACTCCCCTGGCAGAAAGCCAGCACAAATTATTGTTGCTGCTGTATTTCTTCACAAAAAAGGCCTGGAAAGTGCCCTATTCCTCTTAACCAGCTTTAACCTATACCTAAGTAAAGGCCAAAAAGTAAATACAAATGTTAGGCATGGTAGTAGATTTTTAAAATTAAAATGTATACTTACATGCTGAAAAACTGCTTTTTAAAGTAGTTTTTTTTTGCCTTATTTTCTCAGATATAAAAATATTTAAAAGCAATTTCAATAAATCTGTGTCAAGGAACTACTTAAAAAATACAGAAACACTGTAAATTCTTAACATAGAAAATTGTTCTATGAATAATGATTCAGGCCTAACTCTTCAGTCTAAATTAACCTCCTCAAATAATCTCCTCAACCCTAGGGCCTTGATACATGTTGTTCCTTCTTTAAGGAAATTTTTTAAATTCCTTCTCATCTAGTTAATTCCTACTATTTCTTCACATCTCATATCAAACTTCATTTCCTCAGGAAAATTACTCCAACTTCCTCTCGTAAGTCAACTTCTCATAGAATATGTTTTTATTGTATACTGCTATAACTCCTTGATTAGCGACGGTTTCCATTAAATTATAAACTCCGAGAACAAGTTCTTTTTATTTTAAATTATCATCAATATATTGTCAGCAATTAACACAGACTTGGCAATTAGAAAAGATTCAATGACATCACTAGATTATCAACACAAAGAATCACACACTAACGCGCCACATGTGTGGGCAATGACTTGCACTGCTTATCTAAATGAGCACACATTAACATAGAGGAAGCCATATTATAAACATTATTTTTAATGTTTCAAAATAAAAATTTACTTGAGTCAGGTGATGAATGAATATAGGCTTAAGTAAAAGAAAAGCAATGAAGGTGAACAGATGGATAATTAGTTGAAAATTACAGTAGTTATACGAATTGATAAGTAAAGAAAATGGATTAACGGCAGTATAGATATTACACAGTAAAATATCACCATTTAGAAACACCAGGGGGAAACAAAAAGACATTTTGAAATTATCATTCACTCCAAGACTTTCAACTCAAAGACTTTATGACTCAGTTTAGAGTTGTAAATATCTGAAAATTGACCAATAACTACACAGATGACAGTATGGAGAGAAAGTTTCAAGACTCTGTCCCAAATAAAAGGTTCAGATGCAAGAGGAAGCAGAGAGCATAGGACTCAATCATTAAGTCTTACTTTACTTACCAATGGAAAGAATGTAAGAAAAGACATGGAACTGAATTTTGGAATGCCCTTCTAAGTTTTCTACTAGTTCCAACTTCAACTAATATTCTAGTGGTAGTTTTTGGGTGACTGAAAAAAATTTGAGAAAAATCAATTTTTATATCCATGGAAACCTTTTTATGAAGTTGATTGGGATACAGTAAGGGTGTCTATATTTTTGGTAGATGATGAATCCTGCTACCTGTTAAAGCAATATTAAAAATCCCCTAGGGAGAGCTACATAAAATGTGCAATTTTATTTTTTGTGCTGTGATTATAGATGTTAGTCTTTTAGCTGAAAATAACCCTGTCTTACAGGAAGTGAAAAGTGCTCACTCAATACTCAGCAGCTTTAGGAACAACACAAACATTTGAAGGTCAGTTTGTACCTGACGCATCATCCCAAGCGAAGTCTACTTTTTTTCTCATATTAATACGTTTTTACTTCTTTTAGTGCTTTCTTGGTATTTCTCACTTTTTTTTAACATCTATTATAAGCTACAAATTATATTCACTAAATATCCACTGTGCCACGCTGTATTTTATTTTATGCAAAATAAGTGAAATAACATGAAGATTTTATTTTCAACAAACTTGAGATCTTAAATTGACATGCTCATGAAGATTTTTATACAGACTGAGCATTAGCAAAAAAATCTACATTTCAAAAAACAGTGATGGTAATAGACTGAGTCTTTAAAAATGCAATGAATTCTTATTATTCGTGGTAGTTAGATACTATAAAGTCACTGCTAATATTGTATTAGCAAATACTAAATCATTGCTCCTGGGGATATATATATGTAAAATTTCACATAGATTATAATTTCAAATCCTCAAACCAACTCATCCTGGTAGTTTCTTTTTGCCTTGTTTATACAAGAGAAAACTAGATACAAAAGTGTTAAGTGACTCGCCTGGGACCACACTACTAAAAAGATGCCAGAGTTAGGATTTAAACCCCATTCGAATGTCCCCAGAACCAGAGCTTCTTGCACTACACTTAACCTCCCCTGCATTAATCTCCATCCTCTGATCATTTCTGTACGCGAGCTGAAAGCTAGCGAAAACTTGTTGGATTTTAGCTGGGTGACTCTTATTTTTCGTTCCTGTGCACATATGCCTGAATGACTGCAAAAGCCCCCAAGTATTGATGTTGAAGCAACAAATTTTAGCAAGCAGGCAAATTTTCAAACACAGATTCCAGGAAAAATGTACAGAATTGACTGTATACCTGTATAAATTGAATCCTGTCTTCATTATGGTTTCTAATCCATTCAATCTGGAAGATTTTACCCATATTTATAGAATAATTAATTTCTACAATTCTAACTTCCATACATATTTAATTTATTTTCTATAGGCACATCAAATCTATATGTACCTTAGACCAAACTACTGAAGAATAATGAAGTCTTTGGTGCTTAGAAGATTATCTGAATGCCCCTCTATCTCTTCTAGAATGACTAATAAGAGTTTAGTGACACTGACTCTTTAAATCATCCAACAGTGCCATGAAGAATATTGGGTGAATTTGGGGACCAACATTTCATCTTTCAGTTTTTCTTATGTGAAAAGCTAGTCAATCAACTAATGAAAAATATTGGTAGCCTATCAAAAAGGCAGTACATCAGATATTTATAAAATAAACAGAATATGGACAGAGTTACAAGAAATCCTTTATAGATTAGGAGACTGAAGTTGAAAAGTGGTAGGTGTTTCTTCTAATGCCTATTAGTGGTAGAGATGCAAATGTATGCATAAGGCACTTCCCCTATATTCTAGATTAGTGGTTCAGAATCACTGCACAGTATCTTGGGCACAATTATTTCCAAGGAAACAATTATCTTAGTAGAAATATATTGAGAGTCAAGGAGTCTTATAAATTAGTATCATCCCTTCAATAATTCATATTTAAATTTAAATATTAAATTATTTTCATGCAAAACAGAATTTAAATGTGCACTTATTAATTTTACATGACTATACTCATATAACCATAATTCCAGTAAAGATATACAACATTTCTATCACTCCAGAAAGTTTCCTCATGCCACTTTCAGTCAACTTCTGCCAACAGAGGTAATCATTGTTCTTATTTGTGTCATCATTGATTAGTTCTAGAACTTTAAATAATTGGAATAATGAAGTTCTCTCTCTCTCTCTCTTTTTTTTCTTTTGGTCTAGCTCATTTTGCCCAGCATAATGTTTCTGAAATCCATGTAGGTAGTACATTAACAGTTCACTTTTTCCGTTTTCTCTTTACTTCAGTTTAGATGATTTATGTTGACCTGTTCAAATTCATTGATGCTTTTGTTGGATCCAATTTGCTCTTTATCCAAAAGCAATATTTCTTTTTCATATATAACTTTTCAGCTTTTTGGATTTTCACATGATTCTACTGTTTTCAATTCATTAATTTCCGTTTAGTAAACTTCTACAGATTTTAAAAATAATTATTCTAATTATTTCAAAATTATTTTCTGCTAATTTCAACATTTGGGTTGTCTTTTGGTGTCTGTCTGTTGACTCATTCTTTTGACTATAGGTCTTGTCTTCCTGTTTTGTTCATGTGTAATACATTTATTTTTGCTGACATTTGTAAATTGGTATGTGTCGCGTCCCAGGCGACGAGATTTGTCGGGAGTGAGAAGGGCGGTGCAGGGTTAAGAAAACACAGTAGTCAATAATAGATTATAAACGGGGCCAAGGGACCCCGTATCTCAAGGACTGGATGCCCCAAATCAGGACTATGCATTAGCTTTTATTAGTTAGGTGGGGAAGTAAAGGAGATAAAACTTGTCAATCTCAAGTTTGTGAACCTCACACATCATAATAGGAAACTGATTCAAGCCAATCACCCTTGCCTGCAGGCAGCAGAACTGTAAGTCTCAGGATGTTTGTACTTCCCCAAGGGACAAAACCTATATGCATATGAATAGATGGAGAGCACATCATTGAATCACTTCCCTTGCAGGTTTTGGGAAGGCATGCAGCCACAGAGGCAGAGGCTCTCCTTAGCCAGAGGAAGGTGGGGGGCTGTGCCCACCTCTATGCACCCCATGGGTTCTCCTGTTGGTCCCCCACTCTACTGTGCATGGCTTGAGTTGTCCCCCCATGAGGAATCTGACTCATCATTGGCTGACCAGCCATCTTTTTGGAACCAAACAGGGAGACACAAGGTGCAAACACAAAGGTGAAGCAAAGTGCCTAAAAGGATCTATCTCACAGACTCTCCTTTCTTTGGGGGTAGGTACAAGGAGACAGACGGGTATGCTGCTGTGTGGCCACAGGTATTAGACAGTCTAGGTTTTATTTTTTTACCCTAGAGAGGGTTCTATTTGTCTTACCATGTAGCTTACTGGCAGTTCAGCTTTCTCCTGTGTAGGCTTACTTTTATTTTTGCTTAGTACCAATTCTAGGATGTGGTCCTTCTAAGCTGTGACCTTTTCAGGGTTTCTATAAAAAGGCTGATTGTTGCCAAACTCTTTTAACTTGGTGGGATTGTTACTTCCAAGTGTCTCCTCTTTATGGTGGACAGCTACTTTAATATCTGCTCAGCTCTTACAATATCTTGGCTGTTGTTTCCTCCTTGGACCTTTGCATTTCTAGTTCAGTGACAAGGATTGCGGGGGATTTTATTCAGATTTTGGGCAATGCTTTCTTATGGCTTCCGCCTTCTGGCAGTTCTAATCTCCAGGGATACTAGTGACTCCAACTCTGTCCTCTGACTTGTCAGGCCAATGAAATCGAGGTTCTCTGATGAACTCTACTCACTTGTTTCTTGTTGTGGACTGAGCAGTGCTGTCTTAGAAATAGCCATATGAATGTGAAACCATTGATTGTGTTTCCTTCTTGGAAGGGATATTTTTACTCAAGTTTCTGCCTGTTTTTGACCTGTATTAATTGACTTCAAAAATTGTTTTCTATATTTTTTCCAGTTTACTATTGCCACCAGTTGGAAGGTTAGGTAGAAGTTAGAAAATGTAGGAGGAGCAGGGGTGGGAGGTGGTCCATGGTGCCTACAGAAAAAGCTCATAACTGGTTTTGATTAACTGCCTCCAGCCATGTATCAGTTTTTACAACAGATGACAAGAGGTGGTCTGGAGCAAGATAAGGATCTGACTCAACAGACCTCCACCCATCTTAGGTGGTGATGCTCTCCCTTAGAAGAGCATGCACCATTTCCCCCACCAAATCAATATGTAACTCCCTCACCCCACCCAGCAAACTGTAAGTCCTTGGACAAGGGCTCTCTCCCTCTCTGACTCTCAAGATCTCTCCCCTTTCTCTGTCCCCATTTTTTTCTCCCCCTTTCTCTCTTTCTCTCTCTCTCCCTCCCCCTCTCCCTTGCCCCATCTCCCCACCTCAGCTAGGCCTATTCTCTTTCCTGCGAGTGGATCACTAATACCAGCAGCTTAGGCTTCTCTCTCTCTCTCTCTCTCTCTCTCTCTCTCTCTCTCTCTCTCTCTCTCTCTCTCCCCCCCACCTTGGCTAGGCCCGTTCTTTTCCCCGAGAGTGTATCACTAATAACAGAAACCTATGCCTCTCTCTGTCACCTGGGTTAGGGCTGTTCTCTTCCCTGAGAATGTATCACTAATAAACCCTGCTTGCATATTAATCAGCTTGCTGACCTTTGATTCTTCACTACATCAGCAAGAAGAACCAAGACTCCCATAATAGGAACATCAGTCTAATAAAAACAACGCTGCCATTACTGGAAGTCTAATTTATTCTTTAAGACCAATCAAATTATGAGACATCTGTTTCAGTCTTCCCATTTGTGAGAGCTTGCTATTTGCCTATTTGCCTACTTCTTTTTAAATAGGAATATTGTAAGGTAAACTGAGAATATTTAGGAAATTTCACTTCAAGATATTTGGAAGAAATTTGATACATGAATCAAAACTTTACTGTTATTCCCTCCCCAGCTCTTCAATTTTCTAAAATAATTGCCACCTTACTCTAAGAATGTGGAAAAATACAGCTGAACATGCTTAAAATAACAAGGCCGTATATGCAAATTGGAAGACATATTAGGAATTATAAGGAGTCCATTTGCAGTTACGGCAGCCATAGTATGGCTTTCAAAAATAAGCCCATAATACATACAAGAGAACTACCCAATTTAAATACTGTCAGATTTTATCATTTGGTTGGAAATATACACACTAATCTTAAATTTATCCTTATTTCACAAGAGTGACTGATCTACATTTAGAGAACAATTAACTTGTTGGCAATTTAATAATTTATACCTAATAATGTAATGACTTAAATTGCAGCGTATTTTTCTCAAGCACAAAAATAGTGTCCCCAAAATGACCTGGTTTAATTTAAAAAGTAAAGTATGATGAGTAAAGTGAATCACAGTGAGGAAACAATAAGCATTATACTATTTTAATAACTCGGACTGTCTATAATATATCATAATTTACCCAGTCACTGTTGTAAAATATCATTGGTGATTATATAGGATTCTTAGTGACATTTTAAAACAGTAGCACTCTATCATTGTTTCTATAAATTACGTATCTAAAATAATCTATTATAGCTTGACATTTGATCTCAATAGTAAAAATATTTTCTCAATACCAAATCATTTTATTAATAAGAAATAATACTGAAATGACCTGGGATAATTGACTAATCACTCTTATTACATGTGTACCTTTGATAAATGAGGATTTTTCAGTGTTTAATTCTAAATTTCTCTTTAAATACTATTACTTGTTAAAAATACATATAAAATTTTGATTTTGGACCATAATATATGTTATCAATCAAAAATAGTCTTCCCTCAGATATATCTAAAAACATCTTCCACCTCATTTGTACTACTATTTTCTACTATATTTTCAGATTCTATTCTTAGTCTTTTCTTCTCTTTCCACACCTATTGTAAAGTCAGAAAATTACATTTTTGTTGGGCTTTTACAATTTCTTTTTGGTGGAAAGACTAAAGGTCAGGCAGCATTCCATTTCAGGAAGATAGTTAAATGGTTGGCATTAAAGTGTCTGCCAAAATGATGGAGTAGTACTCATTTTTATTTTTCAGTGAAACCATATGAAATCACAAATAAAAGCACTCACAACCTTTAATGTCAAGATTTAAATTAAAAAATCTTTCATGTTCCTGCCTGCTGAATCAAAACTTATTATGAGTGATTCATATTGACTTCAATGACTTTTCCTTTGTAAAACAGTTTCAAAATCAAATTAGAGCAAAATAATTTTAAACTCAAATTTAAAACAATCTTATATATCAGGAAAATGAATGTTTAAAAATATATGTTTAATATTTAACTTTTGACCTTATTCATTATTAAAAGGTTGGAAAAAATATTTAAGATGCAAGTGGATCAAATACAGAATGATCTACTTTCTGGAAGAAAAATCTGGAAAGATTCTTAATGTTTAGTTGATAGTGTATCAAAAGAAAAGGAAATAAACCATTCTTTATGTTTGGCATTTTTTGTTTGTTTTTTAAACCATTGGATATTAAATCTAAATATAAGGAATAATAGCCACTATAACAGCAATGATGAAAATAATAATAAAAAAAAACAAAAACTACCATAATAATAATTAGCATTAATTGAGTGCTTATTATGGGTGAGGCACAATCATAAGTGACTACTTAAATGATCTCTTGTTTTTAATAATTCCAATATTCTTTAAATTGATACTATAAAAGCAAGAACATAAGAAAACTGGCAGTATAAGGGGTCCCTCTTGATCTCTCCCCTTTAAGTTACAAGTTGAGCAGCTATTATTCAACAAAAGATCCCGTGCTCCACACACAAACACGTCTGAGAGATCGGCACATTGAACCATCTGAAGGTGGGCAAATCAGGGTAAATAGGGGAGGAGAGAAGGGAAAAGAGCAGAGATGGGTGCACAGACACAGCTCAGAGCCCACTGTGGTCCTAGGAGAGGGGAGGATTAAGGCTGCAGGTACACTCTCAGTGGCCCCGAGCATTCTTACCTCAGTGATCAGCACATAATATAGCTGAACCTAGCTATTGGGGCATAGAGCTTGGGGCAGAAACTGAATACAGAAGTGTGACAGGAGTGCTCTAGCAGCCCTCAATACCAGACAGAAAACAAAGCCACTACGACTGCCTGCTTCCCCCAAAATTCCCAGAACTCGCCTCCACACACTCTCTCAGACCTAGTAGTGGGCCCCAGAAGAAAATGTAGCAATGAGTTGCTGGATTAAAGAGGAGAATATCTATTGCCCTGAGAACTGGAGAGACAGTTCCTGAGGGGCATACACACACTATGGCTAATCCCAGTGATAAGGTTGAAGATATAGGGGCAAGGAAGCTGTGGTCTAGCAGTCACCATTACTCGGAGAAGAACAAAGCCACAAACATACCAGTGGCCTCTCCCAGCCCCTCTAGCCCCCATATTTCCCAACTGATCCCAGCAGGGGAACCCAGGACTGCTCAGGCAGTGTAGCTTTGCATCTCCCTGCAGGGGCAGCACTGGGATTTCAGGGGCTGAAACACATCACCTGCAATCTTCCCCCATGGGGGTGGTACCCTGAGACCATGGCAACCTAGTCACAGAGGAGATGCTCACTTCCCCAGGGAATCCCACACTGTGAGAAACCAAAACAGGGCAAGAGAAAATAAACTGTTCTAGCACCACCTACTGAAAAATGAAAGAAAGACCTCTTCATATCAAAATGCTGCAGAATTCATTCCCATAATGCCTAGGAAGAGAAATAATCCATTAATTACCATGAACAATTAAGGTAACTTGGCAACACAGGAAAAAAAAATTAAAAATCTTCAAAAAATAAATTTAAAGACATAGAAATATGTGGCTTAAAATACAGAGAATTCAAAAGCGCTGTTCTGAGTAAGAACAAGATGCAAGAAAACTCAGAAAGGCAAGTTTAATCAACTCAGCAATGAAATCAATGAACAAAATGAGACTGAAATTTTAAAAACAAATAAAACAAATAAAAATTCCAGAGCTGAAGAACTCAATAAAAAAAAAAAAAGATGAGAAATGAAATAGCTAGCTTAGGAAACAGAGTTGATGAGATGGAGAAAATAATTAATGATATAGAAGATAGAAATCTGAAAATGACACAGATGGAATAAGAGAGAGACTTGACAGAAAATAAATAAATAAATAAAAACTCTATAAGAATTATCTGACTGCATAAGAAAAGGCAATACAAGAATAATGGATATACCAAAAGGAAAAGAGAGGAAGAAGCACACAGGAAGCCTATTCAAACAAATAGTCAATGACAAATTTCCAAACCTATAGAAAAAACTAAATCCTCTAATCCAAGAAGAAAACAGAACACCTAATTATCTCAATCCTAAAAGGACTTCTCCAAGGCACATTATATTAAAACTGTCCAAAATTAGTGACAAAGAAAGGAATTTTCAAGGTAGCCAAGGAAAAGAAGACAGTGACCTGTAAAGGAAAGTCCATTAGATTATCAGCAGATTTTTCAACAGAAACTCTACAGACTAGAAGGGAGATAAATCAAATATTCAAACTATTAAAAGAGGAAAAATTACCAGCCAAGAATAATATATCCAGCAATGTTATCCTTCAGATATGAATGAGTAATAAAGAACTGTTCATACATATACAAGCTGAGGGAATTTTCCACCACATACCTGCATTACAGGAAATACTGAAGGGAGGTTTTCTATTTTAAACAAAAAGACAAAAGAATACAAAACTATGAATAAGACGATTAACAGACAGAAGCAAGGAAGGGGAAACCCTGCACAGAATAGGACACTATACACTTAAACATAAAATTAAGGTTAAAGGAGATAAAAACATAAAATAGAAAAAGAGAAGAAGACAATTTGCCTCTACGACTTGGAAATGATAATTTGTGACAACAAAAACATAAAATGGGAGGTGATACAGGTCAGAATTAGTAAAGGGGAATGCAGATAAGAAGCATGGAAATAAGAAGAAAAAGAACTACTGCATATATAAAGCTTTCCTTTACCTAAGCTTAACAGTTATCACTGAAAAAAAAAAAAAAAAAAAAAAAAAAGAGAGGAAACAGAGGGAAAAATTATAGAATACCACCAAGCAAAAATAACAGACAGAAACACAAAGGCAAAGAAACAATGGAGACACCGAGCTACCAGAAAACAAAAGATAAAATGGCTACAGGAAATCCTTTTGTATCAATAATTACCTTAAATGTAAATGGACTGAACTCACCAATAAAAAGGCACAGAGTAGCAAATTGGATAAAAAAAACAAAACACAATCATGCTGTCTTCAAAGACAAATATAGACTCGAAGTGAAAAAGTGGAAAATGATACGCCAAACAAATGGCATCCAAAGAAAAGCCAGTTTAGTCATACTTATGTCTGATGAAGTAGGTTTCAAGATAAAAAAGACAACAAGAGAAAAATGGATATTCACAATGATAAAGGGAACAATATTACAAGAAGACATAGCACTCATCAATATGTATACTCCTAATTAGGGAGCACCAAAATATATAAAACAATTACTAACACAACTAAAGGGAGAAACTGACAAAAACACAATTATTGTAGGGAACCTAAATACTCCTTGACAGCTATAGATAGATGATCCAAACAGAAAATCAATTAGAAAATAAATGACACATTAGACCAAATGAACATAATCAAAATTTACAGAGTATTTTATTTCAGAACACCAGACTATACATTATTTTCTAGAGCACATGGAACATTTTCAAGGACAGACTATATGTTGGGACACAAAACTAGCTTCAACAAATTTAAGAAGATTTAAATCATACTAAGCATATTCTCTAACCAAAATGCTTTGAAATTAGAGATCAATTGCAAAAAGAAAGTGGGATTAAACCAAAAATATGTGGAGATTAAACAACATGCTTGTAAAGAATGCCTGGATCCAAGAAGAAATTAAAGGAGAGATCAAAAGATACATAAAAACAAATGAGTATGAAAATACAATATATCAAAATTATCGGGATGTTGCAAATGCAGTAATAAGAGGGAAATTTATATTACCACAGACTTATCTCAAGAAACAAGAAAAATCCCAAATAAACAACTTAACATGCATCTTAAAGAAAATAGAAGAAAAAAATAAAAAGAACAAATGAAACCCAAAGTCAGTAGAAGGAAGTAATAAAAATCAAAGCAGAACTAAATAAAACAGAGAACAAAAAGACAATAGAAAAAATACATGCAACAAAGAGATGGTTCTTTGAAAAGATTAATAAAGTTGACAAACCCCTGGCCAGACTCACTATGGGAAAAAGAGAAAAGACACAAACAAAATCAGAAATGAAAGAAAAGAAGTTACAATGGATACCACCAAAATACAAAGGATAATACAAGAATGTTATGAAGGACTATATGCCATCAAATTCAATAACCTAGAAGAAATGGACAAGTTTTTAGAAATATATAACCTTTCTAGACTAAGTCATGAAAAACTGGGCAATCTAAATGGATCGATCAGCAGTAATAAAATTGAAACAATCATCCAAAACCTCCCCAAAAGTCCAGGATCAGATGGCTTCACTTATGAATTCTACCAGATATTCAAAGGTGATTTAATACCTGTCCTTTTCAAACCCTTTTAAAAAATTGAAGAAGAGTTAATACTTCCTAACTCATTATGAGGTCAACATTACCCTGATACCAAAATCTGGTAAGGATAAAACAAAAAAGGAAAACTTCAAACCAATATCTCTGATGAATACAAACACAAACATCTCAAAACAAAACAAAACAAAACAACACAAAACAAAACAAAAAACAAAACTAGCAAATCAAATACAATAATACATTAGAAAGATTATACATCATAATCAAGTGGGATTCACTCCAGGAGCATAAGGATAGTTCAACATATGCAAATCAATAAATGTGGTATAGTATATAAACAAAATAAAGGAAAAAAAAAACATATGATCACATCAATAGTTGCAGAAAACACATTTGATAAGACAGAACATTGTTTTATAATTCAAACACTTAACAAAATGGGTATAGAAGAAAAGTATCTCAATATAATAAAGGCCATATGTGACAAACCCTCAGCTGATATCATACTCAATAGTGAAAAAAATTAAAGCTTTTCTCTCCTCTATGATCAGGAACAAAAGAAGAATAACAACCCCCGCCCCACCACCACCACCACTGTTATTCAACATGTATCCAAAGTCCTAGCCAGAGCAACCAGGGAAGAGAAAGAAGTAAAAGGCATCCAAATGGGAAATGAAGAAGTCAAATTGTCACTTTTTGCAGATGACAAGATTCTTTAAATAAAAAACCCTAAAGACTCCACCAAAAAATTATTAGAAATAATAAACAAATACAGTAAAGTTTCAGGATACAAAATCAATGTACAAAAATCCATTGCATTCTGATACACTAACAATGAAATTTCAGAAAAACAAATGAAAAAAATATTCCTTTTGCATTTACAAAAAAATATAAAATACTAAGGAATAAACTTAACAAAGGATGTGAAGAACCTATACACTGAGAACTATAAGATATTACTAAAAGAAGTTGAAGACACAAAGAAATGGAAACAAATTCTGTGTTCATGGATTGGAAGAATCAACATACTTAAAACGGCTATATCACCCAAAGCAATATACAGATTTAATGCAATCCCCATCAAAATCCCAATGGCATTTGAAAAAAAAAAAAAAGAATAAAAAGTCATTTGATTTGCATGGAATCACACAAAACCCTGAATAGCGGAAGAAATTCTGAGAAAAAAGAACAAGATCAGAGGTATCACATTCCCTGACTTCACTTTGTACTACAAAGTGATAATCAAAACAGCATGATATTGGCTAAAAAAAAAAAGATAAACAGAACATAGAACAGAACAGGGAACCCAGAAATAAACCCACATACATATGGACAGATAATTTTTGATGAAGGAGCTAAAAACATAGAATGGAAAAAGGAAAGCCACAATATATGGTGCTGGGAAAATTGAAACACCACTTGAAAAAGAATGAATCTAAACCACTGTCACCACATACCAAAAGTAATTCAAAATGGATCAAATACCTAAATATAAGAACTAAAACAATACATTACATAGAAGAAAGCATAGGTACTAAACTTATGGACCTTGAGGTCAGAGGAGGTTTTATGAATTTGACCTCAAAGGCAAGCGAAGTAAAGCCAAAAATAAATGAATGGGACTACATCAAACTAAAAACCTTCTGCACAGCAAAATAAATCTTCAACAAAACATAAAAGCAACCAACTGAATGGGAGAACACATCAACACGCAATACCGCTGATATAGGGCTGATATCCAAAAAGTATAAAAAGTCATACAACTCAACAACAACAACAACAAAAACAAAAACCAAGCAAGCCAATTAAAAAATGGGCATTGGACCTGAACAGACACTTCTCCCAAGAAGACATACAAACGACCAACAGATATATAAAAAATGTTCTTCTTCACTATCTGTTAGGGAAATGCAAATCAAAACCACAATGAGATACCTACTCATTCCTGTTAGAATGGCTATTATCATCAAGATAAACAATAATAAGTGTTGGAGAGTTTATGGAGAGAAACGAACCCTTGTACATTGCTGGTTGGGGTTTAAATTGGCACAGTCACTATGGAAAACACTATATGGACGTTCCTCAAAAAATTTAAGAATAAAATTACCATATGACCCAGGAATCCCTCTCCTGGCTATCTACCCAAAAAATCTGAAAACATTTATACAAAAAGATATATGTTCACCTATGTTCATTGCAGTATTACTCACGGTGGCCAAGTCATGCAAAAAACTAAAATGTCCTTCGATAGATGATTGGATAAAGAAGATGTGGTATATATACACAATGGAATATTACTGGGCCATCAGAAAAGATGAAATCCTGCCATTTGTGACAACATGGTTGTATCTTGAGACCAATATGCTAAACGAAATAAGTCAGACAGAAATGTCGAGAACCATATGACCTCACTCATATATGGGATATAAAACTGAAAGCAATAAATGAACAAGACAAACAAAAACTCATGGAACCAGGAAAACAGTGTAGTGGGTACCACAGGGTAAGGAGGGTGTGATGATAGAAGAGGGTAAAGGGGGTCAAATATATGGTGACGGAAGGAGAACTGACTCTGGGTGGTAAATACACAAAGCAACAGAAAGATGATGTATTATAGAATTGTATACTTGATACCTATGTAATTTTACTAACAAATGTCGCCCCAATAAATTTAACAAAAACAAATAAATAAATAAATTGATACTGTAAAAGCAATTTTAGTATCTGGAAAAGAAATTGTGCTTTATTCATATAAAATATATTAATATTAAAGGAATCAAACTAGATAGAAATGTAGCCTTCTGACCTCACAGTTCTGATTAGTTTCAGAGGATAATGCAAAAAATATTTACAATTTGATTAATTTTCTCTTTAGAAGAAATGGTACACTGTACAGAAGAAAGCTCATAGACATTGATGACACAAGCTTGAGTTTGAGTCCTAGTTCAGCCATAGTTCACCAAATTCTTGTCTTCCTTATTTTCAAAGCATTTTTCTTCATAAAAACGTAATTTTAGTGTTTGGGTCTCATCAACAGAGAAGAATGACAGAAATAAAAAAAAGACAGTATGTAAAAGAGCATAACATTGGTTATTGCTCTTCTTGTGAAGGAATAAACTACATGGTCACGTGCACAGGATCTCATTAGGCAGTGACATCTGTACCTGCTGGGGGGGGGGGCGGCTAAAGTGAATGACTATAAGCCTCATGAGGAGGAGAACAAGTGATTTTGGAAACATCTAATAAAAAAGAGAAAAACCTTTTTCTAACTGAGTTGAAATAACTTCAGAATTCAGATCCTTATGTAATCATATTTAACCATAGATAATTATATATAATTCTCTATATTTGTGTACAGAAATATTATGTATATTTATATACACTTATCCACTTGCTTCAGAATCTCTACAGCACATAAACATCTAACCAATTAATTCAGAATTGCCTGGGGTATCCTGCAGCAACAACATTATCAGCAGCATCTACACATGAATGTTTCTGTTTGTTTTCACAGAAACAGGTTTCTTTCTTTTCCTTCCTTTCTTCCTTCATTGAGAAGTCAATGTGAGTGTTATCTAGGACCTAGAGGTAAAGTGCACTACATAATATGTTTTCTGTATTTAAAAACTGAAAAAAATCTGACTAGAAACTTAAAACTTAAAGAAAAAAATTAAGAAAAAATAAAATTTGTATGTGATATATATATTTTTAAAATGTGCCAGGCTTAATAATTCGAGACATTTAGCTTTCTTTCTTTCTTTCTTTCTTTCTTTCTTTCTTTCTTTCTTTCTTTCTTTCTTTCTTTCTTTCTTTCTTTCTTTCTTTCTTTCTTTCTCTCTCTCTCTCTCTCTCTCTCTCTCTCTCTCTCTCTCTCTCTCTCTCTCTCTCTCTCTCTCTCTCTTTCTTTCCTTTTTTTTTTTTGAAAAATGAGGTATTAACTCTTACCGTACTAAAACAAATGTGACATTAAGAAAAACTTGTGTTTAAATAATACATCTATTGATCAATTGACATTTATCTTTAGTGAGAACCTATTTTATACCAGATAACATTCCACTGGTCGGAGCGCTAAAAATGAATGAAATGTTTTCCATTATCTAGGAAGAAGGAGAAAACATATACATACAATTATTCTGCAACGCTTACTATGAAAGTTTGAGTAATACTGTGTTCATTAAGCCAGAAACTCCTCCTTCTACCTCTAGCTGGAGGAGTGGGAACAGAGGCATAAGAAAGATAAAATAGAACTGGATCTTTAAAAAGGTCACCACGTGAAGAAACAGAGCAACAGGTAGACAAACCAGACAGAAATATATCCGGGTGGATCGGTCCAGCAGAGTTTGAAACAGGGGTGTGGAGCTCAGAAAACAGGTAGTGAACAGCACCCTATTTTGCTCGCATCGATTTTGTGTGACCACTTTACTTTGAAGTACAGGGCATTGCTATCATTGCCATTTTACAAAAAAGAAGGTGAAACTTAGGGAAATTAAATAAATTGTTCAGAGTTGTGCAACTAGTAATTGGCAGAGTTAGGTACTGAACCAGCTAATCTGACTATTGTGTCTAATTCTGCTACACTGTTGCTTCTAAAAACTGTTAAAATATCAAATGTGCATTAAATTCCTTTAATAGTTCACTGACAGTAGCTGCTGTATTTATGTAAACCTAAGCATAGTCTAACATAATAAATGTTTCGTTTTCAGTCACCTGAAGTCCAACTCAAAGAAGGCAGTGGAGCAAAAGGGTGTTTTACTCCTGTCATTTAGGAACCTAGGCTGATGATTTGTCTATTGTTAGCAACATTAGATTTGTTAAGTCACCTAGGATGTCTACAACCAGCTACAAATGGGAAGACAGCATGGAGGATAGTGACAAAGATTTTTATGGGCCAGGCTTGGAAGTTTTGTATGCAGCTTTCATTCATAATCGACTCACAAAGACTTAGTCATATGGCTCCTTCTAGATGCAGTTTTAAGGATGGTAAACATAGTCTCTGAACATATATTTTCAAATGATAACTCTATTTGTTCTGGACAATTCTTTTGGCCACAAGTATTCTATCCTTTAGGTTACAGAGTACACTCTCATTCTTAAAGGAACACTTTCACATCAAAAAAAGATGGCATATTATATGATAGACTATTAACGTTGATAATAGTCCATGCATAATGATATTTCTCTCACAAAATTAAACCTTATAATTTTTTTAGCTAACAAAATACTTTTGGGATGGAGGGAAAATATGGAGGTCAGCTGACGATTCATTAGCATCATTTAAAACAAGGATTTATGGATAAAAATACTGACCAGGGGAAATAAATGAATCATCCATATTTCTATAATCCTGCATTAATTTTAAAATTTTTGCCCTATGTCAATTTCTATATGTCTTTTGTTTCTTGTGCGTACAATTTATGTTTTATTCAGAGTATTCTGGCTTACTGATTTTATACCTAGCTTTGTTCAAGATGAGACATGAGCATAGATCTGAATATGGTTATAGACATATTTATGGCTGTACCTATATATAGATATAAATAAAGAAATATGATTATGTAGTACAATAATCATTGCAATGTTACTTTTAACCAATGTAATTTGTGATAAATATGCACTTAATATTTTTCTGTTCACTGTTATTACATTTTTGAACAAGTTTATGATGGTTTTAATCTGATCATTTTTAAGATAGTGATATACATATATCAAGAAATAATAACCAATGTAATTGTTTACTATAATTCACCAATTTGTTTTTATTTCTAGCCAGTCAACCAGAGAATAAAATAATGTGGAGGAGACCTGATAAGACTTAGTCATATCTCTAGTAATACTATGATCAACAGCAATAACCATATAACTCTCGTGGACACTAAAAAATAAAAACAAAAATAATAATAATAATAATAATAATAATAATAATAATAATAATATAATGAGGGAAAATTTTACCATAATTTTCTTCTGTTAAAAGTGCTTAAAATTAAAATATATATATATATATATATATATATATATATATATATATATATATATATTTTGTAACTCACTATTCTGAATAATATGTTTCTGTTTGGTTAGTCTAGAAACATTTTTTTCAGTGTATCTATGAAATTTTTATTATGTTTTCAATATATTAATTCATAGAATATAAAAAATAAATGATACAAAAGATTACTACTTTCATTTAAGGTGGCCCAGGAGATGAGCAAAATTCCTAATTTTTTCTCAGTATAAAAAGCTTCCCAGAATCATTCCCAGAATGATTAAAAGTAATCATGCTTCATCTTTACTCCAGATTTCCCTATATACATTATTACAATAGCTCTATTAATTGATATGCACACACATACACACACAAATTTACTAAAAAAGATAGTGCATGTTGGATCTTGTCCATATTTTCATATCTATTTTACTTAACTGAACTCATATAATTCCTCATGAATAATTTGCAAATAATACATGCAAATATATGTTTGTACATATACAAATACATAATATGTTATATATATTTTTTTTATTTTCAACAATGGCAGTGTTTTCCAACATCTGTTACCAATTAAAGCCAAATATAATAAGGAGGAAAAACAAGAGTATACTAGTAAATACTTTCTCTTGTTTTCTCACAGCTGTCAAGTGTGGATTCCAAACTAAGAGTAGAAATGTCTTGTAGTCTTTCTACAACTCTTTTATATTGATATACAGATACATTTTCAAAAGACAAACCATGGTTATCTACACTATAAAATGAAAACTTAGACACTAATCTAATTTAGCTCAAATAATATATATATTGCCTTTAAGAGAGAATAAAGACATCCCTCTGTGATGTCAAGTAAAACAGAAAGACAAAAAAACAAAAACACACACAGAAAAAAACAAGCAGCAGCAGATTATAGCAATTTTGGAATGAAAAACATTTTCTTAAATGTAACCTTTAAGTGTACAAATTCTACAAGCTAAAATGGATGTCTTCCAGAGACCTGCAGTAGAAGAACATAGTGGAAATTTTATTGTGGAGCCACACTAAACTTTAACTCTGTGAAATCTTTAAAATTTTCATTATTTGTGGAGGAAACATAATTTATAAATAAACACATATGTATGAATGCATTTATATATATGTATATATGCATAAACGTACATGCAAACATGTATGTATAGCACACACATGTGAAATAAAACTTTACCTTTGTAAGCTTTTCAGCTGACTGTAAAGGTATATAACCTTCTGTTGTTTATTTAACCATTACACTAAATAGACATAAAAATCACTGTAAGTCACAAACATTTGAAAAGTTTTATGGTAAATATGGAGAATAATTACAAATTTAGATTTTAATATTTTTTATTGATTATGTAAGAATAAATTTAGCTCTCTAATTTCATGTTTCCAAGTAACTATTTTCTGGTGATCATTCAATAGGAACTTTTTAAATGTATTTTCAAATATAAATTTATTATATTTTATTTTATAAATATGTACATTCTAAATGAAAATCACCTTGATCCTCAAAGAAGATCAAGGAAACATATCTCTATAATAAAAAGGAAGATATAAAATCACTATTATATTTTTACATTGCTCTATACTTTTCAAATATGTTATTCTATGAATCTTTACAATATTCTTTTGGAAAATACATTATTCTCTCTAATTTTCAGAAAAGTAACTTAAGCTAAGAAAGTTTAAATCAAAGTCCAGTATTAAAGCTAGTAATGCATGGAATTAAAAGTTGAATTTGGGCAGCAGCCGGTTGGCTGAGTTGGTTAAAGTGCGGTGCTCTTAACAGCAAGTTGCCGGTTTGATCCCCACATGGGCCATTGTGAGCTGCGCCCTCCACAACTATATTGAAATAACTACTTGACTTGGAGCTAATGGGTCCTGGAAAAACACACTTAAAACAAACAAAGTTAAAAAAAAGTTGAATTTGGTCTGTGTGACTTATAAATCTAGGATTTTAACATTAAAAAATGTTGCTTTCCTCACAGCAAGCAAAGCTTTCTAAATCAAATAATATATGTATTTATCTGAAATCTTTAAATACATACACAAATGTTTGTATTTTACATACTCATAATCATTTATCAAGCTTTAATTATATATGTAGTTTAAATGAAATGAAAACATCTAGTTTTATGTAATCCCCTTGGTAAGCAGAAAAAAATACTTGTAGAAGATATTTATATATATATATATATATATATATATATAGATATAGATATAGATAGATAGATAGATAGATATATATATACATATATATATATCTATATATATGCCTATATATTGATTATATATATATATATATATATAAAAGATCATGAAATCAAAGCGTATCACTAAAAAATGCAATGATATAGAAGTGCAGTGATACAGAAAATAAGGCAGCAAGAGAGAAAAAGAGAGACTATATTACTATTAGGTTGATGCAAAAGTAATTGTGATTTTTGCAATTGGTTTTAACCTTTTAAAATGCAATTACATTTGCACCAACCTAATATAAGAAATATAGAAATTTTTAATTAATAAAATGGCAATAGTAGGTCTGTCACTATCAGTAATTATTTTCTTTAATGGATTAAATGAACAAACAAAACAGAAACAGACTCATAGATATAAATAACAAACTGATGGTTGCCACATGGGAGAGAGGTTGGGGGACTAGGTGAAAAAGTTGAAGGGAGTAAGAAGTACAAATGGGTAGTTATATAATAGTCATGGAATGTAAAGGACAGCATAGAGATTATAGTCAATGATATTGCAATCATTATGTATAATGCCAGATGGAGATCACTTTTTAAATTATATAAATGTCTAACCACTATGCTGTCCCCCTGAAATTAATATAAAATAATACTGAATGTCAACTCTAATTGAAAAATAAAAATTAATTAATAAATTTAAAAAAACAAAAAAAATCAAAACGCCCAGTCACTCTGTTTCCCATTCACTCTTAAATTACTTTGTGAAAATTACACTTTAGACTTTTCTAAATTTATTGTAATTATACCCATAAATTACAAAGTGTCTACTCATATAACTTCTGCTTAATCTCCCATTTATATGCAGAGTAGCAACGGTAAAGAGATTAGGATTTTTGCATTTAATGCTCTTTTTTTTCCTAATCAAGTTAAAGGGCTTACAACCTGCTTCCCTGCGGTTCCCATATTCAAAATAAATTATAAATCACATAATTTTATTCAGGCATTATTTCTACTTGTGCAATCTCTGTCTATTTACTGGTTGTTCACTGGAGATTTAGTAATTTGTCACTCAGAAATAAACATGCAAGAATAATCTACTTTAAAATAATCAGTTTATAGAGAAAGTACTATTATGACCAGATTGAGATAAAATAAAATTATATTCACTTCGTATCTTTCTCCAATTTTTTTTAAAATTAAAGTTAAGGAAACATTAACAATACAAAAAATTAGAAATACATAATTTGTCTTACTGAATGTATTTGAAGAAATTATATATTTGTAGATAACTCATAGTAAAAAATGTACTTTTTTTATGCTTTCTTTCCAATAAATATGTTAAATAACATACTCATTGAGCATTTACTATGTGCCAATAAAGTTTTAAGTATATAAGTACTTTTAAACACATTAACATATATAAAAATCTTAAAAGATATTATGGACATCTCCATTTTATCATACAGAAGTATTGGAGAATTTTTTGAAAACAATCATTCTCACCAGCACTATAAAAACTCCAAAATACACAAACAGACAAAACATAAAAAATCTTTCCAATTCCAGTCTAGTATATATGATTCATTTTCCTCTCTCACATTTAACCAGACTACCAGAAACCATAAAATCAGAGTATATTACAGACAAAAATAATTTGATTTCCCTCCATATATTTGTTATATTTAATAATAGTATTGTTACGGTATTGATATATACCAGAAACTCCAGATGCATGCCATTAATTATATTGTGATGTAGTTATTTTGATTCAGCATTTCCCTTGAAGTTCAAGTTACTGCATTGAATCCTATTGCCAGTCTTAGTTCTTGTTTGAAGTGGTACAGAATGGACAAAAATGAATATCAATCACCACAAACAAACTCAAATGAAAAGGTCAAAGAACATTTCACTTTATCATCAATGTACATCAGATGCTTTTCAATTTACACATGTTGTGTTAGTGAAAATTCAAGCAAAGCATTTAAAATGCTTTGAAAGTTTACCCTAGAAGTGATTTTCACATGAAATTATCTAAACTAAATCTAATTTACAGTAGATGCTTTGAATATGATAGTTTCTTACATGAAATTGAATTCAGTCTCATGGATCATTAGCTATTCACAAAGATTCAAACACAAGTCTCTAGTGACATCTTACTATATAGCAATCTTTAAAAAGAGAGCCCTTTGAAAATATAACCATCCTGCCCTACTCAAATTTAGCATTTGTAGTAACTTCTCAAACTTATAGATAAAACTGATGAGCAACAAAGATGGTTTATTAATATATATAGCTTGTAGTTTTCTCCAGCAGTGATTTTTTTTCCACTTCAAAATTATCTTTACGGTTTAAGTGTGTTGCTTAAACGTAAACTTATGTTTATGTCAAGAATGCATAAATACAAGTATTTGTATAGCAAATCTTATAGTTCAAAAAATTTTTAAAATATTTTCAGAAATACACAATTTGTATCATATTCTCAAACTTTATTATAGAATATTAATGGTCCAGTATAAGAAAAATAATTATTGCAATTAAGCTTTATGAATACTTATTGGCTATTGGTAATCATTTATGAAAATTACCGTTAAATAACATTGTGTATTATTAATACTAGATAAACTGACACATATTTCTCTACTTGTATATGTGACTTGAATACTGAAGTTTATTCATTAGATTTGAAAATAAGGTGTATATAACAAGTGGGAAAACTAAGTTCTGAACATTTTCCAGTTGCTCATTATGCACAGAGCTAATACTGTCACTGTATGTGGCATATCCAGATGGCAAGTACATCAGTGGGAGATTGGGAAAACTTGTAGAATCAATTACAATTGCAGGTAAAATTAAACTTGGAAGCAGAATCATTAATATGTTGAATATGCATCTGGTTACAAGTCTTTGAACCATTTAAGAACATTTCTATCCAATTCTAACTCCTGAGCCTTTTACATGTTGTAAGTGCTAAGTCTCCTCTGTCTGAATTAAGACCATATGTGAAGTTTAGGCTTATCCCCCAGGAGTCCATCTGGAGCAACTGATGTCTAAACCATTGTTAAATCTTGATGTCCAATGAGCCTCAGGGAGATAGGAAGCTAAATTAGTTGATTAAACAGATACTTCTATTTTTTTTTTAATGTGCATGATTGTTAAAGTCGATATTTAAGAATTTGTGAGATTTAAAATAACTTTTATTTGAAATTAAATTTATCATTATTTTTGCTAAAGCATCTTAATTTAAAATTAAAATTAAATTAAAATTAAAATTAATGGAAATAGATTAATTCCTACATTGTTTTTAGAGTATCAGAATATAGAATACTGTAAATTAAAATCAATAAACAAGTTGTACACTGTTGAAACACTTCTTCATAAATTATATAAAGTACCTATTATTTTCTAAGGGTATTATATTACTAAAATATTTACTCTTGTATAAGCTCTCTAATAGGATTTTGTGAAACAATGTTATTTCATGACCTATATTGTCCAAAAATGCAAATTTGTTATAGTTACAGTTAAAGTCTTAAGAGATGAATACTCAAAAAAATATAAAAATATATGGTACATACACAGTCATGCCAGCAATCATATTTATATATTCTATCACACCTGAAATTTTTATAAGTCTGAAACTTTTTTATTTAGTAGAAAGGTAATATATTATGGAATCCTAAATTATAGAATCAGAAGCAGACATGAGAATCCAGGTAACCTCTGTTATGTAAGAAATAAAAGAAATGTGCAAAAATGTAATCATTGTCACTCATAGCATCTGCTTTTTGTTTTGGATTATATAGTTATTTTCACAAAATAATATAATTTACATTAAAATGTAATTAATTTATAAATTATGTATTACAATAAATTTCTAAATAGATTTTTTTCTTAGTTTTCATTATAAATGTGGTAAGCATTGATATATATATATATATATATATATATATATATATATATATATATATATATATATATATATATGAACAAAACAAAAGTTCTTTGGGGTCCTCAATAATTTCTAAGAGTTTCTAAGACCAAAACCTCTGAGAAATCATTGTGCAAGGGCATGCATTTATAGTCTTTTATTTTTAAAGTTTATTGGGGTGACAATTAGTTACATAGATCTCAAGTGTACAACTCTGTAATACATCATCTATATATAACATTGATATTCCATCACCATATATTAGATCCTCTTTACCCTCATCTACCATCCCCTCCCACCTTCCCCTCTGGTAACAACTAAACTATTGTCTGTGTCTATGAGTTTTTGTTTCTTCATTTGTTTGCCTTGTTCTTTTGTTGTTTTCAGTTTTATATATACACAATGGAATACTATTCTGCCATAAGAAAAGATGAAATAGTACCATTTGCGACAACATGGATGGATCTTGAGATTATTATGCTGAGTGAAATAAGTCAGACTAAAAAAGTAGAGAGCCATATGATTTCACTGATATGTGGTATGCATTTGTATTAATGGGAGCGATGTCATTTCCAAGAGGGTGAAAAGTGGTTCTTGGAAGCACGTGAAACTAACTGTTTTATATTTTGCATTTGTGAATCACAGATATACATTTAGTACACACACAAAATATACAGTATATGTGGCATTAAAATTCCATGTAGGATTGTGATAATTAGGAAAAAAAATCTAAATGGGTTCTTAGTGGAAGACAATAATTGAAAAAATATTATAAACCCTACTCTAAGTTAAGTCTAAGTCCTAGTAGGGAGTGTGCTTACTTAGCATCAGCGTGTTTCCGAAAGACCATCAACTTTATAGACATTTTCTGTCCTCTGACTACAATGCAACTCTTTCACTTGGTTGGGTGTTTGGATAGGAGCTTCCATGATCACATAATTACCATGCATGTTTGTCAGATCCATGTAGGCCTACTGTGCTCTCGTCATCCTGATCGTCCAACTCCCTCAAGGTTTTCAGCACATCCTTAGCTTTTCCATATGTCTTTAAAATGGGGAGAGAAGGAAAGGGGATCTCACTTGCTTTCCCATATCATGTTTGCTTTGCAAGTGTCAGACATTCCTTCAAATTTCTTTTTTTGCACATGCACTTCAAGCTGTCTTTACTAGTTTAGTTATTTTATGTCATTGTGGTACATGACTCATGTGCAAGACTGCTGCCGCTCAAATTTTTAAAGACTGGCTTAAAATATTTCTCTGCTCTAGGATTTTCAACTCCTATGCCTTGGTGGGCAAAGGAAGAAAATGTCACACTAACCTCTCTCAATGAATCAATAGCTTTTAAGTTCTGATTACACCATCTCTAAACTTAATTTATTTTACCCGGGGAAAACTTTATCTGGTCTCTGGTTATGTATAATTGACATAGAATCCATGAAGCAATGACTGTAAGACACTGTATTTACTGCCATAAACCTGCTATAAATAAAATAAAATAAAATAAAATAAAATGTAATTGCACCCGAGCATGTCCATGGTAAAGCCATAAATGTTATTAATTGTATTAAATCCCATCTTTGAGAACATATCATTTTAGTACTTTGTATGACAAAATGACAATTGCTTAAACACATTTCTGCTTAAGCAACATCTAACTGATATTGGTCTCCATGAAAAGCACTTGGCAGATGGTTTTCAACTGCACACTGAACTAGCCTGTACCTTCAATATAAATTAGAGAATAAGACATTGTCCTCAGTTCAGTATAAGCAGAAGCTGTATACTTATACTCAGCATAAGCAGGTAGATACTGTCATCTGAGTTCAGATATGTGGAAAAAATACTAATGGAACTGGTATACATTCGTGGAAGGTGTACATTGAAATTATAAATGGGGTATTTTGAGTGCATTGATTTCTTTCCATCAAGGCTAATTTCTTATCCCACTGTAAGAGTTTATCTATAAAGTACTGTTCATGTATGATGGACCTTTGATGTTGTCAGACCCTTTAATCTTGAAGTTCTGTATTTATTGTTATTATAAGATTATTTCCTATAGACTTCCATTCCCATGTTTGCCACTTAAAAAACCATCTAGTGATACTGTTCACTTTCATTATATTGAGTAGATAAAATTCCTTCATTTAGAACGTATAATTTCTTAAGAAAATGTAATATCTTCAGCACTCATACCTTCTTTTCATCTGTGAAACCTAGTTTTCTCAACATTTTGTATTAAAAAAAACCAGAACGTGTATTTTTGGTTGTAATTACTACAATTAAAAAATAAGTTCACTATATCCAGAGTGGAGAAACACTCACTAATTATTTGAAATTTTATTAATGTAGAATTAATGTTGAATTCTATGTCAAAAGTCTATGGGTCTACAAGAGACATTCAATTTATTTTAATAAAATAGCTTAGTCGTAAGTACTAGCTGCTCAAAAAGAAACAATGCATTGAAGTGCAGCTACTAATAGTAAAAAGTTCTATAAAAATTAGTAAATATAATGCCATTTTACAAGTCATATGAGAAATAAACTTTTTGTGAGACAAACAATAAATAGCATGAGAGAACATAGTCTTCCAATTCATTTATTTTTCATTTTCAATTTATCTGTCATGGAAGACAACATGTATTCAGAAACTTACAGAAATCAAAAGTGTATTGGCAGATGACTTTATAACTCATTTTTTTTTATTACCAGATACTAAGGAGTTAGGGTTGAAACATAGGAATGGAAATGTTATTCATCACTTTTTACAGTATTTATTCTAGCAAAGACTATAGAAAGATATTCTAAGTGAAAAACTGGGGACAATGTCAGTAGAAAGTCAATGTTTAATATTGAAAATAATAACATTTAGCACATAAGGAGTGGCACTGGCAATATACAGAAAACCACTTTAAGAAATGGTTTGTATATGTTTTCCTGAGGAGTCAAAAAACCTAAATCCAATTAGGGGAACCTGATTTTATTGACTGCATTGTAACTAAAGAAAGTGTTTGCCTAATCAATTTTGTTGTAACCTTGCTTTCTGAAGCAGCAGTGGATTAATAGAAGGATGACACTTTTCAATAGAAGGAAGGATGCTGCAAAAGAGAGGATCTTAAAGTATTGGGATTATTATCTCAGTACTTTCTAAAAAAATACGTACTCTGATAAAATGGTTGTAGGATTCTATTCCTTTGGGAGAAAAAAGTAAATTATTACAGTTTTAGGTAATTATTGGAGAATTTCATAATTCTCTAAATTTAACATTTGCATTTCTGATATGGTCATAGATCATATAGATATAGATGTTTTGAAACACTTCTTTCAGGAATTCTTTGGTTTGAAAATTCAAACTGTTTTAACAACCTTTTTTGTCCCCCCGCCAGAATACAAAAGATTAACAAATTAAAAAAAAAAAAAAAATCATTGTTCAAGTATACAGAGGAGGAAAACAAAACAAGGAAACATAGTGAACTGGTCCAAAAATTGTGCATTTGTTTGTTATGTTGTCATTGCATTTATCCTGTTGACATCAGAATATTTAAACCTGTAGAAAATCGTATAAGAATTTATTAACATTTATTTAAGCCAGACTGAGGACATACCCAGAATCAAGATATCAGTGGACTCAGAAAATGCTCTAGAGAATGGCAGTTTTAGTTTTTTTTATGCTTGGAATCAAAAGAGGGAATGTAAGTATGACTATATGAAAAACATTGGTGATAACTTAAGGAGGCAGGACAAAGCAAGGCTGGGAAATCCCTATAATTGGAGGATAAAATGGAGAGATTCACACTTCTTTTATATTGGTGAATATAGGATAGTGAACATTTAACATTTATAGTAAATAAGCCTGGTATACAGATGAGATCATGTGCTTGCATCTTGAAGGTGGTTACACTTCCTGAGGGGTCTGGAAAGAGGTTATTCTGGCATTTCAGAGATGTATTAACCTGGGTGCACTAAAACAATGGACAGAGCTTGCTTAAGGCAAAGTGAAACTTTTACTAAGGAAGTCATATGAGGTCTGATAAGTTTGCGAACTCATCCTAGAAAAAGTGCTACATTCCTCATTGCTGAATATCACTAGGGCCACCTTCAAAGTACACGTAACCCCCTCATAACATGGTTGTTAGGTTCCTAAAATGCCGTGGGATGCGAATCCGTGTTATATGAAACAAAGAACTAGTACAAATAAGGAGGCTAGTTTCCAAAAATTAAAAATTAAAACATACTATTATATTTTTATAATTAATAGAAATATCTTTATTAAAGCAATTTTCACCAAAAGTATAACATATTAATATGTATTAAATGTTTTCTTCGTCATCACTGCTAAGCACCATTAACCAAGGGCGTTTTCTTTTTTGACAAGATAACTTCATCCTCTGAACTTTCTTCAACAGTATCTTGACTTATATTCTGTATTTTTTGCAAAAAAATCTGTTATTTTAGATTGCTTATTTTTAGCTGAGAGATCTTTATAAATTTTGTTATATGGTGCTAAGCACTTGTGAAGTTCTCTCTTAAACTTTGTGCTTCTTTCCGTGGAAGGATCTTCATTTAGGAAATACTGCAGTCAAATCTGATACGACATCCACGTTAGAATGAAAAATTTCAAATGAGATATCTTTCGCTCTTAAAAGCTTTCATTACGTTCCGTGTTGTTTGGGGATTTCCCTAATTTCAAATGAGATATTTTTGCTCTTAAAAGGTGTTATCATGCTCCATGTTGTTTGGGGATTTCTCTAATTCTCGAACAGTGTTAGAGTGAATCCATGTTTTAGGATGCCGTGTTGTACAAGGGTTTTCCCCAATTCTCCAACAGTGTTGTAGAAGTGCTGTGTTATATGGGGGTTACCTGTACTCCCCTTGGGAAGCTGTGCACCTATGCCAGTGCCTACTCCACCCTTCAAAGCAATTTTGGAACTCTTTTTCTAGAATGGCCATCAGAGCTGTCATCGTATTACTCTTTATGCCCTGAATGTCATGCAAATGCCTTCCTTTCAATATTTCCTTTATCTTTTGGTAAAGAAAGAAGTCATTGGGGACCAGGTCAGGTGAATAGGGAGGGTGTTCCAATGCA
This sequence comes from Rhinolophus sinicus, assembly GCF_057876585.1. NCBI lineage: Eukaryota > Metazoa > Chordata > Mammalia > Chiroptera > Rhinolophidae > Rhinolophus > Rhinolophus sinicus. The sequence continues at coordinate 174,331,234 of NC_142516.1, forward strand.
GTTATTTGTTCTCTGGCTAAAAACTCCCTCATAGACAGTGCCATGTGAGCTGGTGCATTGTCATGATGCGAGAGCCATGAATTGTTGGTGAAAAGTGCAGGTCGTTTTCATCTAACTTTTTCACACAGAGTTTTCAGCATGTCCAAATAGTAAACTTGGTTAACTGTTTGTCCAGTTGGTACAAATTCATAATGAATAATCCCTCTGATGTCAAAAAAAAAAAAAGGTTAGCAACATTGTTGCAGCAAGTTTGCAAATTTAATTGTCAGACCTGTGGCATGACCACGTACCATGACCTGTCCAGTTAGGAATTCATGCACAGATCACCTTGTGAGGTTACTATTGGTCAATGACCTTGTCAGATTTAATACACAGCCACTTTTACATTTACAGCCCTATTGAAATCAAGAAAGCAAATGACTTTGTGTCTTTAAATCTATCCATTTCATTCTCTCTGTCTCTCATATATAGAAAACACAACTATTCATTCCACTAATTTTCTAAAATATCTATAAGCTTCATTTATTGTACTTATACTAAGACATCTGTTCTCCCTTTCAATAATTAAACCACCACTCAAAAATAATAGGCCCTGAGGTCAGGGTAGAGTAAAACACGTCTTGATATCAATATTTTTTACAGTCCTTAAATATTATATTAGCAAACAGAACGTCATATCGTTTTGTTATGTAATAAAACAGCCAATTTTATAGATAACGTCTATGCTTCCATCCAGGTGCCATACTTTGACACACAAAACACTTAAACATGTCTCATGGTCACCTGTTCTGGCACTGTATTCAGTCTATTTTGAATTTTCTCATCTTGAAATTTTATGTACATTTTGTTCACATTTGCAGTAGTAGAAGGGAATCGGTTTTGATGCATTTATCTATTGGTTTGGAAAAGGTATGTTTAACATCCTCTGAAAACTAATTGTTCATTATCAAAAGAGCAATTGTGTTCCTTCTTACTATATATTGAAATATTTCATGTTATCTAATTCATCATACAATGGACTGTTATCTTATTTAGTACATCTTAGTATTCAAGACTTCCATTAAAATAATTCTCTATATTTACTTCCGGTATACAATTTTACTAATGTATCATTCTAATTTTGTTTCTTGTTTATATTGATTAACACAAAAATTTCATGTTTATAATGATATTGCTGAATTCTAATAGGCCAAAAATTTTTGGAATAACAAAAAATGAATAATATATACTTGAGCTATTTTTATTCTATTTTAAAAGGAAGTCATCATATTTTATTACCCTTGTATTTACCTGACTAAATTTATAGGTATTTTTGTTCTTGAAAATCTGCCAGGAAAAAAGATTTTTTTTTTTCTTTTTCTTTTTAAATTCTGTCTTGTGCGTGTAGAAATTGAGTTGATGTTCTTCTTTCTTAACAATTCTGATTCATTTTTTATATTAATTGAAATAGCACACAACATAATTACCTTTCATTCTTTTAATGAAATGATTAACGTCCTTGCATGAATCTTTATTTTTAAAGTTTAAAACCTCACTCACTCTCCGAACCAAATGTTTGCCTTATACTTTGTAGAATATTTCTAAAGCAGAGTTCACAGAGCTTTTCTGCTTTGCTGTGATATTTTTTGAGTCCATCAACTCAGTCTTTTTTCAAAATTAATATGGAATCGGGCTCCATTAATTTTGCAAACAATCAGAATCTATGGCATCCTTTCCTGGGTAAAGTTTTCCTGGGTGTAACACTGCTCATGGGAAGGGATAAAGTGGCATTGCTGTAGTCACTGGGGAGAAGAGAGGACTTGGTTGTGATTCTTGTGAAAAGTGGTAGGATACTGAGTTATATAACCTTTCTAGAAGATTAGAAGTGTATCCTATCACAGTGTTAAAGGTCCCTTTTTGTTTCATCAAGCATAGCTGAATAAAATCTATTGCATAGAAGTGGACTCATTAGGTGGTTCCATTTTATGCAGCTCACAGTGGGAAATGGATTGGATAAAATCTATTCAACACTAACTCAACTAGCAATTCTATCTTGTAATGGTTTCCATATATTTAGGATCCTTAGACAACTCCTTACAAAACTGTGCAAATTATCTACAGAAAGTGAAAGTTGAAACTCTTGTACTGAATGAATTACCATAAGTAAGACTAGGGAATGAAAAGAGAAGCACAAAACAGAAACTTAAGGAATTTAAAATATTTTTCAAAAGAGGGCATAATATCAGCAAGAAAAATAGAAAGGTAAGATCATAGGCTAGTTGGAAAAAAATAAAAGAAAATATCAGAAATCAGAGAGAAATATCTGTAAGAAAAACATATAATCAACAACATAAAACTTCACAGAAGGAGTTAAATACAATTTGAAGGAGATCACTCAATTTCAATATTCAAAGATGGAATTTAAGAGGAAAAATGTATACATAATTAAGAAGAAGCAAAATACAATAGATAAGAGATGGATACACAGTTAGGCAGTAAAAACAGTGTGGAAAAGTGTTCTTGCAAAAAGATTGGATGATAAAAGTACTATAGAGGTGTATACTTTCAGTGTGATATAGTGAGGAAGATGAATATTATTCTCTCTCTCTCTCTCTCTCTCTCTCTATATATATATATATATATATACATATATGTACACACACATATATTATATATCTTTATTCACATAGAGAATATATATATGTATACATATTTATAGTATATGGGGTACCAAAAAAATGTGTACACTTGACTTATATTCATCTTTTGTTATTGGTATATATTGAGTATTACAATTTTAATACAGTTTTTTCCTTTCTTAAAATATGTATACATTTTTGGCACCCTGTGTATATGTGTACATAGAATAGGTATATGTTCATATATATATATATATATATATATATATATATATATATATATATATACACACACATATGTGCATGCATATATGCATATATATATGTGTATTTATAAAGAGGAAGAGAAGAATGAAACTAATCTTCCTCACTACTTCACACTGAAAATATATACCTTTCTGTTACTCTTATCATCTCATCTTCTAAAAATGCATATTTTTAAAATAATACACGCGGGCTTGCAGGCTCTCAGTAGAAAATGTCAACCTTCCATGTTTATAGGCCAAGCACCAGATGTCATGCAAAGATCTAAAAATATAATATAAGGGGAGAGAGGTGGTAGTTACTCTTAGCAGAAAGAGAAAACTGTACTTCTGCAGTACATTTGAAGAAGAAACCAAAACAATAAGGACATCAGAAGGGCTATTTTGATCTTCAGAATAAATTAGATGAGCTCATTTTTTGACATGTTTACAGTTGGAGTTTCTCCCACCCTAAGGTTACTAGCTATAGCAAATAAAAATAGAGGGTCCATTGCTAAATTGAAGTTTATATGAAATATATATATATATATATATATATATATATATATATATATATATATATATATATTTAGTATAAGTATACTTCTGTAATATATGAAGTCCTTTATTTTACCTGGAAATTCCTATCAGAAAAGGTAGTAAATGTTTGGCATTCTTTCTCTTCTGAGAAGGATAGAATAAAGTGATTAATCAAATCCTAACAGAAGCTCTGGAAATGAATTAGAGGGACTTTTGGTGTTTGTTTTTTAATATAGTCCATTATTACAAGGTGATCTTTGCTTTTGATGCTTAATAGCCAAAAAAAGTAGGAGGCAACATACATTCTTAAATTTACATCAAAGTTGGAATTGGCAAAGTGAGTATAATGTATTATTAAAATGTTGGAATTATAAAGTTTAATCAAAGAAAAGCTTATTTAACATATCTGGAGTACAGATTAGGGAGAATGTTTAGAAAACAGATAACAGACAGTGAAATACTCATCAGATTAGAAATCAAAATAATGATAAAGAAAATAAGGGAGTACCAAAAGAATAAATGGAGGCTAGATCAGAGATTGGGATACACTCTTCTTACATCATAAACATTTGAGTAGTTATTGTGCTTGAGATGGCTTTAGGACTTCTATCTGTATATCCAATTTCATGAAATAGTAATAGAAGACTATGTAGAGAGAAATCAGGGTCATGAGCAATTTTTAATGAAAATAGAAATCCTTGAAGAAATGTTGGGAGAGCTGTCTCTTAGAAGTTAATAACTGATAAGAAATGGTATAAATGTAGAGTGAGGACAGATTGTTGAATAAGATGTTAGAGAAATGGTGAGAAAGTAACACTTGGGAATGAGCAAATACCCCTATTTTTGGCTTACTCGTACCAGAAAATTGCATCTGAAGCAAGAATAGTGAGACTGCAGGTAAAAGAGGTAATTCACTTTAATTGAAGGAGTAAAATTTGTTTAAATAAATATTTGAGAACATAGAGGCAATTGCAGATCATTAATGTGTAATTTACAAAAGAATAAGCTATCTCCAATATTGCTAAATAAGACAGAAATAAGTAAAAGGCAGGTGTTACAGGATTTTATTGACTGGAGAACACTTACTTCATTCATGACTGTGAATCACAGGAAAAAAAGTAGAAAATAATGCAAAAGCACAGAGATGTGTTACCTCAAACTTGGAGAAAGATATTGTGTATAAAACTTTTCAACCTACTTCAAGGAGTCAATGATAATGTCTTTGCTGTTTTGTGTCTCTCTATGCTTTATATTTTGGAAATTGCCTATGTAGTTGGAAGGTGTCTGACACTGATTAAAAATTAATTAACTATGGATCTTCTACAATGACCATCTGAACCTTAAAGAAAAATTGAATTGATTTAAGCAGCATTTGAAAAATCTGTTTCAGAAATAACTGACAACACAATAAGAGTGGAGATCCGATTTACCAGGAGGTTACATCAAAATGATCAAAAGACTTTAATAGATTGCAAGGTCAGTATAAATTAGCAGTGTGATGTGGCTACTAAAAAGCTAATATAATTTGAAATATTATTGATACAAGTAAAATTACCAGAAAGATTGAAAGCACTGCTACATTCTATCCCTCCAGACTTGATATGAAATATTATTATCAACTCTGTTTGACATTTGTGTAGGGTTATTTTCTAAACACAACTCAAGTTTAGAGTGTTCAAGATATTGTGGTCATATGAAGAATTTCTGTAGGACTCATGAATGGGTAATTAGGAAAAGCATGATTTCCGGGGAGGGGGGTGTGCAAACACTTTCAACAATCTGCCAACATGACATATCAAGTATTTGATCCCTTAAAATATAATGACAATTTTAACATGATACATTGTACTCAATGTATCTGATAGATGATTTTCCGGAGGAGTCACAGTCCTAAAAACATAGGATAAGAGGAATAAAGTGAAATAAATGGGAGATCTAATCACAAAGTTCTATAAACATATTCACATTTTAAAGAAGATATGGAAGAAGACAACAAGTGAGTTTGTGTTTGATATTTCTGTATCTCCAAATAAAGTAATTGCACTTCAGCTTAGTTTAACACTCATGCTAAGATGATGTTAGAATGTACTATGCATTCTCTGAATAAAAGAAATGGAAGTTTAAAGCTGAGCCATGGGCATTATAGTAAAAAAATGTCATATTATCAACCTAAAACTCTTTAAAGGGAGAGTATTACACTAATTCACATTTTAAATATGATATTAGATATTGTCCTCTTTTAGGATTTTGTTTTTAAAAATAGAGAACCAATCTTAGGGTAACTGGTCTAGGTTTCAAAAATACTGTATAACACCTCAACAATAGAAGATTCTGACACTTAATAACAAAGGATATGCTGTACTGATGTGTATATATTGAAAATAGATAACTTATGTGGCCAATATCAGCATATAATGCTATATCAATTGATGCACAGTGGTTGAGATAATACACACAGATCTGTGCTAAATTTGAAATTTTGCTACTTAAAATTGAGCTTTGCTAGTTTAAAATTTCTAAACTTAAGCAAATTATCTAATGTCTACAAGTTAAAGCTGTTACTTTTTAAAAATAGTATTTCATAGCTTTGTTATACTGGTTTAACAATATAATGTAAGTCAAATAATTCATATTAAATATTATAGTTGGGTTTGCTATTTTGCAGTACTGAAGATACTTATATTCTAAAATTTGAAATTTGTAATTGCAAAGTTTATTTCATATCATAAAAAATTCTGTTTTTGATCCCATTTACCCTCATCTACAACCCTTTTATCCCTTATCCTCTGGTAACCACTAAACTATTGTCTATATCTATCAGTTTTTGTTTCTTTGTTTGTTTTTCTTGTTCCTTTGTTGCTTTCAGTTTTATATCCCCCATATCAGTGAAATCATATGATTCTCAACTTTTTTCTATCTGATTTATTTCACTTAGCATAATAATCTCAAGATCCATCCATGTTGTCGCAAATGACACTATTTCACCTTTTCTTATGGCAGAATAGGATTCCATTGTGTATATATAACATATCTTCTTTATCCAATAATCTATCAATGGATACTTTGGGATCAAAAATATGGTGATAGAAGAACTGACTCTGGGTGGTGAACACACAATGAAACATATAGATGATGTATTATAGAATTGTACACTTGAAACCTATGTAAATTTACTACTGTATTTCCCCGAAAATAAGACCGGGTCTTAGATTAATTTTTGCTCCAAAAGGCGCATTAGGGCTTATTTTCAGGGGATGTCTCATTTTGTCATGTACAACAATCTACGTTTATTCAAATATAGTCATGCCATCTTCTGGAACATTGCCATAACTCTCCAAACTCCGAATTCCGGATTGAATTTCTTGTGACTCCATTTCCTATAGAACCATTGGCTCCAATCTCTCATGTCCAGCAATAGAGCTCTTCTTAAATGAACATTTCTTGTCCATATAGCCTGCTTGTAGTGCATTGGCAACACAGCTGCCAATGATTTTATCCTCTGAGTTCTTCACCCAAGTCACCACATCTTGCAGACTAGGCTTCACAAAGCTTCCACGTTGATTTCTCTCCATTCTATTTTCAATGTAGTCATTGATTTCCATGCGCAAATCATCCTTGAGTGGCTTTTTTATTGCAATATCAAGAGTCTGGAGCTAGGCAGTCATTCCTGCGGGAATCATTATTTGATCTCTTCTTCTCTCTGCAAGGAAGTTCTTCATGTCTTTAGTACAGTGAGTGTTGGCTGAATCCCAGGCTAGCAGACTTCTTTGGCCACCTCGCAAAACAAATGGCAGCATTAAATCAACCCACTTCCTTATAACTGCTTGTGTGCACCAGGCTTTTTCAGTTTCAAGAACATGAATGCTTGAAACACATTCAATCTTATCTTTCTTGCCCCTAGTGATGATTAGAGGTGGGACTTTCTTTCCATCCAGATGAATTGCCAAAATACAGGTAACACATGCACTTTCATAACCAGTGGAGGGAATGTAGGTTGTCGAGGCACTTCTCTGATCAATTGTTGTTTGAGATCCTTGGCCCATAAACACTGAAGTTTCATCCATAGCAATCATGTTGGAGAGTTGGTATTTAGAAAAGTCGATACCATCAACAAAGGACTTGAAAGCAAGGGCACATTTAATAACTTCAGTATCTTCCAGCTTGAACAGTGTTGTCGATCTTAGAGACAGTTCATATCGCTGAAGGAAGCCATCCAGCCAGTGTTGTGATGCTTTGAATTCTTCTGGGAATATCTCTAACTGTGGTGCCACTGCAAGGGCAAATGCTTGACTATCAGCCCTGCACACAACCAAAGTTTTTGCTCTCCTGTCAACAATCCATTCACAGATGATGTCTTCCAGCTCAGGAAATAATGGTTGCCAACCTGATCCACATTTGTGCTTCTCAGCATTTCCCTCGTACACCTGTTGACTGAGGTTACCATACTCTGCTCGCCATTTTCGGACCATTCGGAGATTCAACTTCTCTTTGAAGAAAGCTGTAAAATTCTTGCCCAGGAGTCCTCCATGATTCCTTTCTTGTACTTGATGGAATAGATCTTTCTTTTTGCACTCATCTTCTTGGGGGTCAAAATATTATTTGCTTTAAAGCTACCATTAAATCAAGTGTTAATTGAAGACTTACGATACAGGAGTGGCAACAAAAATGATGAAAGTGAAGAATGAGCCACACAAAAGTGATGAAAAATTGTAGGCACCAAAATTCAGAAAATGTTTCTTTATTTCACAAGTGCATTAAGTACATTCGTTACAACACATGATGTAGTGAATTATGAAGATTCATGTTAGACACACCCACCCCCGTTTGTTATCAAGTGCTCACGTTATTCGTGCGTTGTGTCTGTACTCTGATTGGTCATTCAGCAATAAGTCTCCAGTTCATCTGTTTACATAGGCATTTACCTCTTGTCCAAAGGTGCCTGCTTTGGTATTTACAAATACTTAATTAAAGTTTATATTATCATTTTAAGTATTAATGTCAATAATTTTGTTTATTTATATTTAATTATATATTATTATTTTATAATTCAATTCATCCATGGTCTGTTGTAATGGACATACTAAATGCGTCCGTCTGACTGACGATCTTAACTGGGGCTTATTTTTGGGGTAGGGCTTATATTATGAGCAACCTGAGAAATCATGGTAGGGCTTATTTTCTGGTTAGGTCTTATTTTCAGGGAAATAAAGTAACCATTGTCACCCCAATAAACTTTAATTAAAAAAGAAAAATCTGTTTTTGAATAATACATTTGAAACAGCAGTGAACACATTTTCTTCAAAACAAATTTTCAAATTTAATATTCCTAATTTAGGTCTAGTTATTCCACTTTATTAGCATTTCTCAAATATAAAAGGAGAACATATTTTATTTTTAAGTACATAGGCTGATTAGGGAACCCCATAACATAATACTAATGCCTACACTTGTATACATTTGTTCATTCTCATCAAAATACATATTTTGATGTAGAAATATGGTCTATGCTGCTGAATAACAATCAATTTAATTTAGTTCAGAAAAAACAGAGATAAATTTATTACACTCATCATGATGCTTGACAACGTTTAACTCAAGTGCTAATGTGAATCAAACACCTCTGGGTTTCACTAATTAACATACTTTTACGTATTTTAAAATAGAAATGAAGTATAAGAAAATATGACAGTTATTAATACACTTATGTTTATCAGAAAGTTGTGCATCAGCTTTACATAAAACAGCAGCTAAAACTAAACTATAAAATAGTGCCACAAAATAAATAAACAAACAAACAAACAAACAAATAATAAAAAGTTATACTCTTAACCAACTGGGTATAGAAGGAACATACCTCCGCATAATAATGGCCATATTTGACAAGCCTACAGCTAACATCATGCTCTACAATGAAAACCTGGAAACTTTTCCTCTAAGATCAGGAACAAGAAAAGCATGACCTATCTTGCTACTATTTTTATTCAGCATAGTACTGGAAGTTCTAGCCAGACAGCTAGATAAGATAAAGAAGAAAAGACAACCAAACCGGAGAGCAAGAAATAAAACTGTTTGTGTTTGTAGATGACATGATATTAAATATAGAAACCTAAAGACTACCAAAAAGCTGTTGGAGCTAACTAACAAATTCAGTAAAGGTGCAAGGTATAAAATCAATATACAAAAATTAATTTCATTTCTACACACTAACAAAAAATTATCAGAAAGACAAATTAGAAAACAATGTTATTTATACCAGCACCCAAAATAATAGAATAATTAGGACTAAATTTAATTAAAGAGGTGAAAAATCTGTACACTGAAAAGTACACCACCTTGATAAAATAAATCAAAGAAGTCACAAATAAATGGAAAGATATTCTGTGCTCCAGGATTAGAAGAATTGATATTTGTAAAACATCTATTCTACTCAAAGTGACCTACAGATTCAATGCAATTCCTACCAAAATTCCAATGGCATTTTTCACAGAACTAGAACAAACATTCTTAAAACATGGAACCACAAACGACCACGGATAGCCAAAAGAATCTTGAGAAAACAAACAAACAAAAAACTGGAGGTATCGCATTTCCTGATTGCAAACTACATTACAAATCTATAGTAATCAAAAAAGTTTGATATTGGCATAAAACCAGACACATAGCTCATGGAACAGAAGCAAACACCCAGATATAAACTCATGCATTGTTAATTAATGTAAGACAAAGGAGCCAAGAGTATACAATGGGGAAAGGATAATCTTTTCAAAAAAAGGTGTTGGAGGAAATGGAGGTGTACAAATACATTGAAAGGATTCAAGTTACTGTCCTAATTTTAGCATACACGACAGATTCAGGTTACTGCTTGTTTTAATTAACTTTGTGTCTAGTGCAGAGAAGGTGAAAACCTAAGATCTAGCCAAACATAACCAATGTTGTAGCGATGGGAACTTTCTCTTACTTACTAAAGCCACAATCATATGTGATAAACAAATAGGTCAGTGGAATACAAAATCATCAAAGGCAGTTTGCTGAAAGTGCCTGGGAATAAATACTACGAACAGGATCAACATCTATCTGGCAGGGAGATATAGGGATTCCTTTCTAAACGTGAGTAAGTACAGGTTTGTAAGACTTCAGTAACTACAGCAAACTGACCATTAAGACCATGAGATACATTACTGTACATCGGTGGAATCTAGTAAGTTTGCGATTTGATTTTGAGCTTTTGAAGAAATTAATGTACCTGAATATGGATGGAAACAATTGGTAGAGATTCCTTCAGAATTACTATCGACATCAGAAGAACTTAAATTCAGTGAGAACAATCTTCAGGCTATTGATGAAGAAAGCTTATCAGGTATTTAGCATTTGGTTTTATGATACGCAACCTTACAACCTTTCTTTTGTAGTTGTGAGAATTTTTTACTTGTAGCATTGCCAAATTAATAGCTACATATGTATATATATGCACATATATATATATACTTATATGTATATAAGTATATATATGTGCACATATATACACTTATGTATATATGTGCACATATATGTATATTTATATATATGAATATTATATATATGAATATTAATCAGCCTTCAAAAGGAAGGAAACACTGCTATTTCCCACAGCATGGATGAAACTAGAGGGCATTATGATATATGAAATAAGCCATGCAGAGAAAGACAAATATTGCATGGTATCATTTATATGTGAAATCTGAAAAAAAAAAAAAAAGTAAAACAAAATAATCAGAGATTACAGTGGTGCTTTCTGGGGGCTGGGAGGTAGGAGAACAAGGGAGAAGAATGTAAAGTGGTACAGATTTTCAACTATAAAATGAATAAGGCCTGTGAATATAATATGTATATCATGGTGACCATATTGTACAATTGAAATTTGCTACAAGAGGAAAACTAAAAAAACTGGAAAAAAAACAAATGTGAAGTCATGTGATAGTGAATGTGTTAATTAACTCAGTGATGGGCATACTTTCACAATGTACACATATATAAAATCATGTTGCACACTGTAAGTATGTTACAATTTATTTTCAATTATATCTCAATAAATCAGAATGAATGAATGAATAAATACATAAATACATAAAAAAGATTTAGTTTTGAATCAGTAGAAAGGTGACAATAAGCATTCTAAAATATTGGTGCTTCCGAAGTTTAAAAATTGAAAGGCACATGAGTTTTTCAATTGCTAATGACATAATTTAGCAAATAAATGTCTCTAGTTTGACATTAACTTAAGTAGCAGTGAGCTATGAACATTCCATCTTATCAATGAGGATGCTTGATAACTAATGAAGGTAAGTCGGTCCTTTGCTTTCATTCTTACTCAGGAGTTTTAAAAAATTACGACATGTGAAACACAATACTGTCATTCTCTATCTTTTGTGCCCTCCAAATATCCACTTAGAACTGAAGTATGGACAAGGAACAACCATACTGCCAAACATCTACACCATTGCTTTTTAAGTGTTACATATTTTTATTTCAGAACTTTTGGATGTTTTTAACTTTTATATAGCTTATATTTCCTATATATCACAAATTGTAAACTGTCCATACTTGAACCATTTTTTGTTTTGTTTGTTTTATTTTGTTTTGTTTTTTTAGCATTTAGTAGCACTAACAGTTTTAAGACACTGATGTCACCTGGACATTCACTAGATGTTTGATGGCAGCCTATGTTTTTATATGCTTATATAATATCTTATTTCTTTTATAGTACTCGCAGTGAAGAGAAATGTCAAAAATCTTGATTTTTCATAGATCGCCTTCTATATAACAAAATTAAATTTAGGCTTTTCTTTTTCCTTTTAAAATAATCGTCTTCAAAAATATTAAGAGTAGCTGATTGAAAGAGGGTTCAAATACACACAACTTCATTTCATTCCAAAGAAGGAATTGCCACTTCAGTAGTCAAAAGCATCTGAGATTTTTTCCACACAATCATAACTCTTTCATATTAACTTTTAATTTGCTATCACTGTATGTTTTTCCCCAGATAATCAGAATGGTAAAATGAACTAGTTGAAGAGGCAGAAGTATAATTAGGGAATTTTTCATTCTGTAAATGTTCAGAAAATATAAAATCTTAGTTCCAAATCTATTGAGAGTTCCATCTCATCATTCCCAATTGATAGATGTGTAAGTTATGCCTGCATTGTGCTTATTCATCTGGGATCCAAATGATTGAAATGTTCCAAGAGGCTTTAAAAAAGGAGAAGATTAGATAACACAAATTTCAAGGAGAATCAGCTTGTTTTTATTTTGCTGAAAGAGAGAGGTGGGGAGAGAGAAGAGAGACAGCAATAAAGAGAGGGTGAGGGAGAGGGACCCACGGTATTACTTATATAAGCCAAATTGATTCTTAACATCTCAGTGACTTTTTTGATCTTAAAGGAAATTATGAAGAATCTTACATTATCTGATAGAATCTTATATTAGATATATATGGTTGGTGTCCTACCAACATGCTCGAAAGCATCCTCTCCTTTAAAGACTAAAGATGTATCCCTTAATGTAGTATCATGTGTGGAGAACAAGATTTTAAACACCAATATTATAATATAAAATAATGCCACAACCTCATCTTCCTGTAGAATTATACATCATTCATCCTAAATTCCATGGGCATATTTCAAAATGATTTCTACTAAATTTTAAGATTTAAAACACAAGATGAGTAAATATCTGATTCTGCAGGATAATAACTTTAAACATTTTTGAAGGACTGTTTCTGTATTTCAGAAACCTCATTATTTTCTAAAAATGTATCTATCTTTATCATTCTTTACATTTGTATATTTTTTAAACATTTTACATTATGTGTAAACACAGGCAGAGGAAATTTTAAGAAAACTAGCATATTAAAGTATTTTCTAGGTTGTCAGCACTGTGATATATTACTTGACTTAATCATCATCAATAATCAATATCAATAATAAAAGCATCCCGTTGATCTATATATTCCTTCCCGTGCCTTAGTTCAATGTTTTGAAAATGAGCCCTGGTTTGGCTTGATAAATATTAACTGTTTTTAATAATTAAAATTTCTCTTGATTAGAATAATCGTTAATATATATTTTCCTCATTTTGACATACATTATGTAAATATGAGTGTTACCACTTTGCTATGTCATCCTTTTCATTATTACTACTATCAAGCAAAATTCTCAGTAACATCTAGCCTTCAATTGTGGCATATCAATTTTTCTTTTAATTTTATTTTCTTTTAAAATGAAGGTACAACAAAGTCTTCGGGTTTTTATAATAGTATGAAGTTAGCAAATTCTATTTGCTTTCTCTTCATCTTTTCCCCTTTCTCCTTATAGTCCTACCTACAGAAACAATGCATTTAACATAACGATAATTTTATACTTTTACTGAATTTGCACAACTCAATGTGAATAAGTCCCTTCTATTTGATTGTAAGAAATGTGTTACTTAAATAAACCATTTATTGCCAAACATATAAATTATATGATAGATTATCAATGGAAAAAATAATTACATAAGATCTTAGATAACATTACTTGATCATGTATATTTAAAGAACTGAATATATATGTATAGAATGAAATTTCAATAAAGCATTATACTACTTCTTTGATATTCTTGTTATGTAATTGCATTATGCTTATAAGTAGGTCAATTAGTATATTAAATTATATATCTATATAATTTTTAAGTCCGTAAGATTAAATAACTCTTATGCCCTAATATACTCAAAAATGAATCTTTTATTCTCCTGAAACTTTAATATATATGAAATTATTTCAGCATATTTTTTGTAATGCAATGCAGGTAAATTGATAAAAAATATATGACTCAATGATGTCAAACCCAAGGGTGACGCAGAAAAGACATTTTTTAAGAAGTTGTGATTTAATTATATTTTCATTCAGTACAATACTTATAATAACATGTTTATTGCTCATTCCATGCCCTGCTGTGTAATGAGACACAAGAGACAGTAAATATGGAATTAAATGCCAATAGGTTGTTGCAGCTTTGTAAACACATAAAACGCAAACTGGCATAAAAGCTCTTGAGTCCTGCTGATTCCTAATTGTCGTCTGTGGCATGCTTTATTCTACATTGCTTCAAAATCGCTGATATTACACTAAGTCCTAAATACCTTGTACCCCCCCAAACCCCCCCAAAACAAACAAACAAACAAAAAACCCTATATTTTATGTTGTGGGATTCTTATAATTTTAACTGATTTTTTAACAGAGCTAATAAAATTTATACTCAATAATTACTTTCAAGTACCAAATTTTAATAGAAAGCTTTTTATATGCATTGTAAATGGTAGAAAACAAATACACTAGCAAGTCATTACCATTTTCTTAAAGCAATTCAAATTTTATTACCAATCCTTTATAAAAATAAATCTGTAAGTTTCCTCATTTCTATAAATTATAATTATTATTCTTACTTTATTCAACCTTACCATTAGTCAGGAAAGATAACATGTTAGGTTAAAAAAAAACAAACACACTTATTAGTGACATAAAGTCAAATATAATAAACTCAAGCACTTATATGACTTTCTTTAATTTTTCTGCCAAGAAACACGAACATCCTTGGGGCTACTGATAACTTGGCTCTCATGGTGAACAACCAGTACAAATATACCAGGGGGAAAATATTGTGCTTAATGTGAATTAGACAAAGTGAATCCTATCAAGGTGTTACATTCTGAACTCTATTTCTTTCTTTTAAGGAATTCCTTAACTTTTTAGCTATGAACCAAGAACACTTTTTATAGTTCAAGTTTGCCTTTGCTGTCTTCTCAGTTTTCCCTGGTCTGAGGTCTGTCTTCTCTCTACTATACAGCGGATGTTGCCTTGTACATGTCTGTATGCACTGGGCATTCTTCAGAAGCTCTCAGAATCCCCCTGCTGCATGCAGACAGCTAACTACAATACTTGTGTGTCTGTGATGAAAGAAGAGGCAGCATGAAACAGAGGACAGTTCATGGTCATTTTCAGATATTACATTCTAATTTAATTGTAGGTTGGCTCTTCAATTTACTGTTTTATTTTTTAACACTAATTGAGATATAATTCACATACCATACAGTTCATCCATTCAAAATGTATAATTCAACTTTTTCAGTATGTTCACAAAGTTGTGCAACCATAACAACAATCAATGCTGGAGCATTTTCCTCATCCCCCCAAAAACTCCATTCTACCCTACTATCTCTAGCCCCAGGTAACTACTGATCAGCTTTTACATACAGTTTGATTTTGAGGAAGTCATTTTAGCTTCATGTGTTAAAAACTGAATATAGGTTTTCAATCCCTGTTCTCTAATGTACCATACTCATTTAACATTAAGCTATGATTATGCTATTTCATCATATGTAATATGAATGGTGTCTCAGAACCATAGCAATCAATCCAGCTTCCTATTTGTAAAATTGCAGTGCAGATTGGTCAAAAGTGGCTAAAAATTACCTTATTGATTTAACAGTGACAGGCTAATGCAGCCCTTAAATGAACATTTCTTTTGCAATATACTTTTTAAGAAAGATTAAAAATATGGAGAAAAAAATACAGACACACACACACGTACACGGTGCCAAAAAAAAAAGTATACACATTTTCAGAAAGGAAAAAATGTATTAAAATAGTAATACTCAATATGTACTGATAACAAAAGATGAATACAAGTCACATTTGACTTCTGCAATTACAAGAGGTGCTCAGAGTGGTTACCATCTGTGTAATTTTAGTAGATTTTTTTCCCTTAAAATGTGTATACCTTTTTTTGGCACCCTCTGTGTGTGGGTGTGTATTCATATCTTCTCTGGGCAAAGGATTACAACAACAGTCTTACCTAGATGTCAAATTTATACTTGAACACAGTTTTATTTTACTTTCAGACTCCTGTGCCTTTGGCTATTTCTTCTCTTTTAATTTAATGGGTAGAAATACATTAGGGACTTGTTTTAGGTGGGTGGATTGCACATGTCTATCAAAGTTATAAAGTGTTGTAAAAATATTTTAAAGCAATTTTTATTAACATTTTTTACCCCCTGCTAAAGATGCCTTCTTGAAGTTACTATCTAATATCGATGCTGTTTCATTGGGGATTAATAAGAGGTTGATTTTATCAACTCTGGAAATCCCAAATTCAGTGGAGTCCCAGGTAATTTATATTGTTAGACATGCTCAGTGAACATAATACCTATTAAAAGTATCTTCCTTTCCTTCCTGTTTGCAAACTAGCTAGCTTTAGGGTGTACTCATCTTTCTTAAAGAGCTGAAAAAAGCTACCAATAAACTGCAATAATCTGAATGTTTCCTATAATTTTTCATGGTGCTGCATCATCAAATGATGGTTGCATTCTTCACTCCAAGGTACAACTGGTAACTGTTTAATCAAATATTTTGCCACCTTATAACAAGAGTTGCCACATTATAACAGTTGCCAGCTTTCCAGCCTGAGGTATCTGAGTCTTTACTGCCTGCTATGCAATCATATCAATAAGGCAATTAAATACTTGTTTATTGTTGCTTTTCTTTAACATTTAACCATTTATGGTATTTAAAAATGATCAAAATTTAAGGTAGAGGAGAAGATCAAAAGTATATTTTTAACATGTTCATCCTGAATATTTATGTGACTTCTAACTTGTAATATCATGAAGGCAATTGGATATATGAGCCAAAAATACAGAGGAAAGGCATGACCCACAATAAAATGTTGTGAGTCATTAACATTTAGAAATATGGAGTTTAAAGCCAAGAGACTAATAGACTGAACTTTCTAGTTAAGAAACACTGGGTAATAGGACATAATCAGAATTTTATGACATTTTACAAGAAACTGTACCAAAGCACAAGAATGCAGAAAAGTTGAAAGGATGGAGAAAGTATGCCTATTATCACCGTGAAAGCTTCTGGAACATAGCTCTCAATGCCATAAAAAAAAAAAAAAAAAAAAAAAAAAAAAGAACAACAACAACAAATGATGACATATTTGAGCCACATAATTAACATGATTAATCTAACGAGTGTGTTTAGAATTCTTACTCTAACAATTAGCAAATACTCATTTTTCAGGGATTCATGAAACATGTAAAATGTTATATTTAACCACATTAACGTCTTCAAAATATTTTTAAAAGTTCAATATCATACAGACCCTTGGCTCATATACAAATAAATTAAAAAAAAATAGAAATCATATTCAGGCTTTTTTGTAAGGTTGTTCTGTTAGGTCATAAAATTTTAAAAAATAATCTTCCTGAAACACACATAAAATAAATCCCAGGTCCTTAGTCTCCCCATTCGTCTCCCCATTCATAAATACTGTACCCTAAGCCTGATGAATATATAAAAAGAAATAAATAAAACAAAGCTTCTTTCTAATTACATCATATATAAATTATAGCCAGCGATCAGTCATAGTTTGTTTAGTAAAGCACTGTGAATGCATTTAATTTCTGAAGTACTCTCTTCATTTCAGTCCTTTTCCTTAGTGCTACCTGCTTTTATTACATGTAAGTGGCATGTGTAAGAAGTCAACATAGGAAGGGATGACTGTATCAAGAACACTTTCTCACACAGAAAATCACACTCATTTCTTCAAGTGTAATAGCAATGGAATGAAATTAAATCCTTTTTTTTTTTTTTTTTTTGCCTTGAAGGAGTAACACTGTGATCTAGAAAAATAAGCTCTAGCACACTTATAAAAATGGGTTCAAATAGTATTTTCCCATCAGTTCCCTTATTTCAGCAGGAGCATCAGTGTCACCATTTTCTCTCTAAACTTTGAAACGAATCATGTGCAAGTATTGCACTAGGTTATCTTCTGAGAAAAAGAACAGCTTAGCTTCATTGTTTGAGATTTTTAATTCTGCTGTTCTTATTGTTATTTATGTACTATTTCTTATTTGATGCATTCTAAGAAAATAGATAGCAAAGGTTTACCAGATATAAACCATTTCTCAACACCTTCATATGTAAACTATTTTTTAAAAGGAGAATAAAATATATCAACCTTAACAACTTTGGATTTTATCCAGAGACAAAAAAATCTAAAAGACATATCGTCATAAAATAGGCACCGAATGAGTTTAATATAGTAAAAGTTAATGGAAATTCAGAGTAGACATTTGCATAGAAAAGTTAGGCCTAGATAAGTGGATAAATTATAGTCAGTTTTATATATTTTAATATCCTCATGTAGCCATTGACTAATAATTTGGTGTTAAGACAGTTTTCAGAGAAATACATGAAATAATCAAAGTGGCACTAAGGGTGTGGATGCAAGGCAAGATCAGGAAATAATGAATAGACCTTTTTCATGAGAGAAATTACCTTTTAAACTCCATATGTGCAGTTAATAATGATTTGCTTTTAGTGCCATATACAGAAATAATGCAAGGTGAAAGCATGGTGTGGGGAGCAGGTGAGGTGTGTAGGTTGTAGTCAAAATATAGAGGAGTCTTCAAACTTAGCTGATAGACATAAATAGTGTCCTCAAATCAGCAAGGAGCCTTGGAAAGCTGGTGAGCAGAAGTGAGGCTGTGACACCCGGCAATTGTGATACACAGACTAAATGGGTGATAACAAAGCTTTAAAAGAAGTCTAAAGGACAGGACTTGGAGACAGCTTTGCTATGTAAGTATGTCAATAGGATGGTAACAAAAGGAAAGGAAGAAAAAAATGACATGTTTATTAACTAGGTAAAAGAATAGACATCACCAATTTGTTATACATGGATATTTATCCAATTGTGTGGACGAGAAGAAAAAGATACCTTCTGTGGTCAAAATCATGGACCTGAGAGTCAGGCTCCCAGATTAAATCCTATTCTACCTTACTATTTTGTGCAAATGACCTAACATTTTTATATCTCAATTTCCTTAACTGAAAAAATGGGTATAACAGCAGTATTTCTTGATAGAATTCCTGTGAGATAAACAAAATAATATTTTAAAGCATTAAGAAAGTTCATGGTGTGTGGTAGTCCCTTAAAAGTATTAGTAATTATTATTGGTAACATTACTTATAAAGTTATGACAGTAATACAAAATATATTCACATCATATTAATATTTAGGATATGAATGTGAATTGATCCTCTTTCTTTCTATATTTCACTTTCATTTATCCAAATCTGCTTCACTTCCAGTTGCATTTGCTCATTTAAAATCTAGTGGATTTTCTAAGGTTCTTGAAACAATAACATGAAGTTATCTTTTTACAAACATTTTAGAAATTACTTTTGATACCATATAAATGATGCATACCCAGTTTGAATTTTATACTGGCAAATTATATGTGAAAAAAGGAGAGAAAATGAGTGATATAAAAAACACTTTCAGTCCAGACTTCTTGCAAAACAGAAATGTATGAATCAATCATTATGCTTCACCTATTTCATTCAAATAAGTAACACTGAATGATCAAGAAAGATTACTACTAAAAGTCAAATTTGAAATATAGCAAAACTCATAAGGATTATATGTCAGAAGTCGAGGTATGGGACGTGTTGTCTTTCTTTTCCAGGAGACGCGGTATTCCTCACAACTAGTCTTCTGCTGTGGGAAGTACAATGTGGGCTCCCTCGGTGAACTCTACATCTTTTACAAAGTAGGACAGCAGGCAGTTCTATAGGAACAACTCTATTAGAATCATCTGGAGCAGCACTATTTTGTTTTCCTTTTTTAAATGCAAATCTGTAGGCCTTCACTCAGACATATATCAGTTCTAACAATTGTCTCAGAGGCAATGTTGAAAAGAAGGTCATAAGGAAAACAACATTTCATGGAAAATGATTAGGGATTAGGGATGTTGTAAAGCTGAAGAATCAGAACACTTGAGCTGTAATAGATAGAAAGAGTAAAGACAAACAATACATACCTATGTGTTTAAGGAGAAAAGCACCATTTTCTTTTTGAAAGGATTATTTATTATAGTCTTACTGTTCCTGTGATGTATTGAACTCTTGACATTGTTATAGAAAATCAATTGGATTCAATCTGAGAAAGTTGTGTTATATGCATGCAAACCTAACAGTCACATAAATCAGTATTATTTGTGGGGAAAAAAAAGTCAACCCAAAACAAAATGAAATTCATTTGTTTACTTTCTTAAGCCAGATGCAATTGCTACTTTATTTTTCTCTGGAAGAGATTAGAATACAAATTGACTTTCAACTGCTCAGCAGTGGAAGATATCTTTTCACAAAAATCTGATTAGAAATCATGTTTTCAAAGCATTTGCTATCTTGTTCACAGAACAAGAAAGGTGAAGGATACTTTTGTTTCTTTTCTAGGAAAAAAAATCACTGTTTTAAAGAGCAAAGTCAAGTATTTAATGAAGACTTTTACAAACATCAATTGATAATACATAAATAAAATAAATGGTTTTGACATTCATCCAGGATTGTAGTTGAAAAAGTCGAGATTTAATTATAGTTTAGTGCCAAATAGATTTTAAAAATTAAATGAAACGTCAATCTCTATATTTTCCTTTAAGTTTTATATATAAAGATACTTTATATAGAGAGATACTTCTAGTGAATCATTTCTGACCCTATTGTAAGTGTTTTTTGAAGCAAGGGGGAGTATTTTGAAGATTAATGGCAATGTGTCTTTTAGTGTAATATTGTTTCTTCTTCTTATTATTTAAACATTCACCATATTGTTTGATCACACCTTGTATTTAGTTCAACCCACTTGATCCCTTCTTGTTTACAACCATGTTCTTCCACCTGTGGTCAAAGGAGTAACTGTATTAGGATAATTAGAGGTCAAGGTATTTTGCTTTGTATATTTTGTAATGCAAAACCATAGCCTACCTCAAACCTACATAAGATTTTCTGAATATGCAACACAAATATATGAATTGAAAACAAGTTTTCCAGGTGTTTTTATGTTCACTAAAGATGGAAACAATTCAATGTATTTACATGCGCTGTTCTTCATGCCTCTTCTTCATCTCTCTGCACCTTACTCATCCTTCAAAGGAAATTTCAATTTCCAGTATCCTCAAAGAATTCTCTGAAAATCTCAGCCAACAGTGCTCTCTTTCCTGAACTGCAGTAATTTGTAATTTTTATCTATATCTTCTTCCATGCCTCAAATAAATTATATTAACTTCAAGTATACTGATTATTTGCATACTAAGTACATATAATAGGCATTTTTAAGAACATGATTGAACAAATTATGTCATTTGCATATACTCAGGAAATCTTCATCACAATCAAGGTAGTGAACATATATGTCACACCCAAACTTTTCCTTATGTCCTTTTGTAATCCCTCGTTCCGCCTACCCTTTCCATCTCTAGGCAATTGGAAAACTTTTTAAATTAGTTGAGTAGGCTGATTTGTAACTTTTCTCATATTTTAATCTTTCTCTTCTTTAATCTCCATCTTCACTGTTTCTAGTATATACGACTGAATGTTCATTCAGAAAACTAACATTTAATTTTGTTCTTTGTCCCCAGAACCTTTGACTGTGCCTACATTAAAACTGAATAAATAAAACACAATACTGTAAAATTATTTTAATTAAATTTGTGCCATTCAATTAATATGATATGAGGGTTAAGTTCTAAAACTATGTTAAAATACTATGTTCCCAATAAATTTCTTTGAGAACCACTTAAGGACCAGCTAGCAATGAAAACGTATTATACAGGGAAATAAATAGTACAGGGATTTATACTTAGCCTAAAAACATACATTTGGATACCTGATTAATATTAATCAACAGTACAAATAAGATAAGGGCTGGTCTGTAACTATACTTATTATAAATAATGAATAGGCAATTATAATGATATTGCTAATCCTTATAATGATAAAAAATAATAATAATACGTTATGGTCTATAAAAAAGGGAATTAGTAGAAGCCTGAACTTAGATCGGGCTTTGGGAGAATTTGCATAAAGCCATTGTTATTACCCTGTCCTTTTTCTTTCTAGGCCACTTTCCTTGCTCTAATTTTATAGGAAAGTGTTTAGCAAACAACAATCTAAAAAGATTAATTTTAAAATAAGTAATGTGAGAATTAAAGAAATCAAACCTTACATATCAACTGCTGTTCATATATTTTAATGTAAATATGGTGGCATTACATTGAGAATATTGAAACATTCGCAATTCAATTATTTAAAGATAATGCATATTTGATATAATTCATCTGCACAAAATGATACATTTTACCTTGGCTAAATGTCATTCAAAGCTTTATGACAGTCTTTAATTTCATGAATAAAAAATTGGCAAGTGAACAAAAAATACATTAAAAAGATAAAGTTATACCACCACACCACATATTTTCAAAATTATAATAATAGAGGTATTATATTTTAGAGAACACTGACTAAATAACAATTTAATTATATATTATATATAATTACACTTTAATTATATATATATACAATTATATATATAATTGTATATATATATAATTATATATAATATATTTATATATATAAATTATATATAATTAAATTTTTCTAAGAGCTTTACATGTGATATATATATATATATATATATATATATATATACATACACACACACACACACACACACACATATATATATATGCCCTGTTATTTAAAATTCATATTCATATTTTTTCAGGAAAATTTCATTTAAATATACTTTAAAAATAAACTTTGAGAAGCTACAGTCCGTGCTGGATAAAACCATCACAGTTAAAATATAATTTCTTGTATTTGTTAGAAATATTTGTTTAACCTAAAATAAAATTTAAAACTGAATAAATAAAACACAATACTGTAAAATTATTTTAATTAAATCTGTGCCGTTCAATTATTATGATATGAGGGTTAAGTTCTAAAACTCCAGAGACAAAATGCTTTGGTTCAAATCTGAGCTTGGTCACTTGCCAGTTGTTTGGCTCTGTGCAAGGTCCCTAAACTCTCTGTGCTTTAGCATCATTGTTTGTAAAACTGTTAAAGAAACAATACTATCCTCAAAGCTGTTGAAAGTATTAAAAAACATGAATATAAGAAGTTAGTCTAATAAAATATATGAACTTAATCATGTTTATTACTATTAAACACAGAAAATGAGACCTGGGCTAAAATATGACTGTACACAAAATCAAAGGCATGTTATTAATAAAAACAGTATTTTTTTAAATTTATTGGGGTGACAATTGTTAGTGAAATTACATAGATTTCAGGTGTACAATTCTGTATTACATCATCTATAAATCCCATTGTGTGTTCGCCACCCAGAGTCAGTTCTCCTTCCATCACCATATATTTGATCCCCCTTACCCTCATCTTCCAACCCCCACCCCCCTTATCCTCTGGTGACCAATAAGCTATTGTCTGTGTCTATGCATTTTTGTTTCTCATTTGTCTTGTTCTTTTGCTGTTTTTGGTTTATATACCACATATCAGTGAAATCACATTGTTCTCTGCTTTTTCTGTCTGACTTATTTCGCTCAGCATTACACTCTCAAGATCCATCCATGTTGTCACAAATGTTCCTATATCATCTTTTCTTACCGCCGAATAGTATTCCATTGTGTATATATACCACAACTTCTTTATCCATTCATCTATCAAAGAACATTTTGGTTGTTTCCATGTCTTGGCCACCGTAAACAAATTTGCAATGAACATTGGAGCACACTTGTCTTTATGTATAAATGTTTTCAGATTTTTTGGGTAGATACCCAGGAGAGGGATTGCTGGGTAATATGGTAATTCTATTCGTAATTGTTTGAGGAAACTCCACACTGCCTTCCATAACAGTATTTTTTAAGTTTATCTAGATCATATCATTTCATGTAAACTGGAATGAATTACTCTCAGGAAAACTTGGGACAAATAGCTGTAAACTTGCTGGTATGTTTATATCATGTATCTTAAGGTAAAATAACCAGAGAAAGTAGAAAGTTTCATTTTTAATGAATAGATATGATCCCTTCAGTATTTACAGTCTCAAATACCTTGTACTTATTTTCTATTTAGCTGTACATTTAATGTATAGGAATATAATCTAGGAAGATTGTAGCAAATATTATTTGAAATTTAAACTTTTGCTGAAATCATTTACTATGTTTATTATTAATTATTACTAAATAAGTTCTTACCAAATGCCCACCACTTTTCTAAGAACTTTACATATGCTATCTCTTGAATCAGCAGCCTTAGAGGGTGGGTATTACCTCCATCTTAAAGATGAGAATACTGAGATTCAGAAATCATATGAAATATAAAGGGTAGCACAGACTTGTGGCTGAGACAGAGTTTGGAGTTAGCCCTCTCTGACTTCCATGTTGTCTCCCCATATACATGCCAGACACATTCAATGATGGAGTAAAGGTAGATGCAGTCTGAATTTTACATTAGTTGCTTATTTAACGCACCATTCTTGAAAAATAATTTTTAGCTTTATATATATGAAAAAATGATTTTGCCTGGCTATATCTAAACAGTGTGCAGCATGTGGGCAAACTGTACTATAAATCTTATTTTTCTCCTGGAAAATCGGAGACTATGTGTCAAGTGTTGAAAATAGGTTCAATGTGGAAAGTTTTAGCTCTATGAGGAAAATTAAAACATTTCATTTCGCTTTATTTTATTTTATCTGGTTGTCCAGGAAATGGAGATAGAACTTTTTTTCTCTTTCCCCCATCACTTAGTCTACTATATTTTAGTATGGAAAAATTAAATGTAGACATAAAGCTAGCTTCTCCTTCACAATAGCTTCATTGAGAGTGATGGTAATGGTAAATTTGTGAAAAATGAATGAAGAAAATGCTTCAATTTCCATAGACACCCAGTTTTGCTAAGACCACAAAATGGATTTCAGATAAGGTCAAAAGTATGTCAGGTAAAAAAAGAAATAACATGCTTTGGTAGATTTTTAACCTATACAATAGTTCCCCACATCTCTTTTATGTTGCAGAATAAAATTCAGATATGATAGTTATGGAACATATTATTACTTAATTTTCAGTTAATGATAATTTTAGTAGATTATAAACCAATAAAAATGTAAACGTTAACTGTGCAAACCAGAAAATAGTACACCCTCTACTAAAAAGGCTGTCAAAAGTTAATGTGCTTATATCTATTTTTTTCTCTCAATGCACAGCAGAACACCTGTGAATCCCCATGGAAGCAAGGTCAACCACAAAATGTACAAAGATTTTTTTTTTTTCTTTAGGCATTACAAAATGCAATTTTACCTTTTTAATGTTAGTCTGAAAATGCCATGACTCCCAGGAAAATGTGCCTGCAAAGCATCGGTTCACCAATCATTAGCTTCTGTGACTATCAACCACAGATACTCAACAGGCCTGCAGTTTTATGTGGCATAAAGGTTAATATGGAATCCTTAGGTAAAATTTGAAAATGTTCTTGATCTTTGAAAGCCATGGGAAACTAATAAAGTTCCAGCATGAAATTTTGACTCAATTCAACCGTGCGATAAGTGGACTGATAGTTGAAAATGTCTAGTGACTACAAACTAATAAGCCTATCAAAAATATATGATATTGTGGGACAATATGCATGGTAAGTAATGATCGTAACATGTTATTTTTAAATAAATATCTGTATACTTTCATTTCTGCTCTATTGTTTCCCTCTCTCAATTTTTGTTTTAATAATTCTGCAAAAATGCCAACAAAATCATAAAAGTCTTGGGGATATATGGACATGTACATTTCCAGCAGTTTATTATGAGTGAAATTATATAAATGAAATATTTTTCCAATTCAATATATGAACTTAAGAGACAATTTTGTGTGAGTTTATATGTTTTGCTGTATTTGAAGGAAGGATGTAGAAATAAGAAGCAAAATCCCCAAAGCATAATAAATGCTTATATTGCATTGACTTGTTACATCTCTTTTTTAAATAAAAATTATGCTTGTCTAAATGATCAAATATTTAATCACGTAATACTTTCCTTAATTCTCCTCACAAAGGCAAGTAAGTTTTAGTACTTGATTTTTCTAGTATCACTCAATATTAAACAGCACAGTTTATTGAAAATTTGGATGGCATTTTCTTGATTTTTTTTCTTTTGTACAATTCTTTTCGAAAATATGATTGATGATAATTTTATTTGGGGATTTTAAATAGTTTATGCTTATTTTTAATCCAGAAATCAAATAAGTTTAAATTTGTGCCTAATGCCCAAACAAAACAGCGAGATGAATGTCTAACAAAATTAAAGAATATTACTTTTATTATAGGTTATGTAGCATACTTATAGTTTGTCAAAGTTTTGGGGTGTCTTCCAGTTTCTGGTTCCATATGTAAAAGGAGACTGGAAGTCACCACTCCATCCTGACAAGTTAAAAGTTGAACAGACTGAAAAATCAATAATTTTTCTTGTAGTGCGGATGGCTGGCTCAATTGGTTAGAGTGCGAGCTCTGAACAACAGGGTTGCTGGTTCGATTCCCACACGCACCAGTAAGCTGCACCCTCCACAACTAGATTGAAGACAATGAGCTGCAGCTGAGTTTCTGGAGGGGCAGCTGGATGGCTCAGTTGGTTAGAGCACGAGCTCTTAACAGCAAAGTTCCCTGTTCAATTCCCGCATGGAATGGTGGGCTGTGCCCCCTGCAACTAAAGACTGAAAACAGTAACTGGACTTGGAGCTGAGCTGCACCCTCCACAACTAGATTGAAGGACAACAACTTGGGGCTGATGGGCCCTGGAGAAACACACTCTTCCCCAATATTCCCCAATTAAAACAAAAGATTAAGAAAATAACAATAATAATTTTTCTTGGAGCCATCAGAAAGATACAGACAAAGGACAAACCACTTCCCCCAAGACTGGAGAGACAAATAGGCAAATCTAGGAAATTGTGGCTTACCAGAGAAGAAACCACCTTTGTAACGAGTCAGGAAAACCTGACTGTAATTGATAAATAATTCAAGCTCAGTGGGGACAAGTCTGATGGTTAAAAACTCCAGAGGGACACAGTCATCGGAGGCTCCAGGCAGTTTTGCAAGTTTTAACTCCAGGAACTAAACCAGGTTTTCACAGTAAATGCTGGAGGAAAATCTCCTTATGCTTCCATCAGGGAAGAGGAAAATGAACCATTTTGAAAGACATTAGCACACTCTGTTCTTCTTAACAAGACTTGTCCTCAGGAGAATCCAGTTAATTAGAGCCTAACCTATGAAGCATTATCAGAGCCTAGCTAATGCGGAGTAAGAAAAATTGCCAATTCCACTTAGCTATAGTCTACCATGTAAGAGAAGGGTAATTCCCAGCTTCAGCCGACTCTAGCCATCCTGTCCCAACAAAAGTGGGGGGAAAACTGAGAAATACTTGTGAAGTTCACAGTCCAGACGCATAAAGTCACTAAAGACTGAAACCTAATTATAGAATTATAGAATGCTTCCTGTCCCCCACCTCTCACCACCACGACACTAAAGGCCTATTCATAGCAGTTCCTTTGAACCAGTACATCATGTCTAGCCCTCAAGAAAAATTACAAGGCATATTAAAATGCAAAAAAAGAAAGAAAAAATTGAAGAGACAGAGCAAGCATCAGAACCAGACATGGCAGGGATGTTGGAATTATCAGACTGGGGATTTAAAACGTATCTGATTGATATGCTAAGGTATATCATGGATAATGGAGATCGCATAAGTAACGACACATGAACTTTATTTCTTTAACACGCATTCTACTTTAATCCAAGCTACCTTTGCGTAGCCTGATAGGACTATGACTTACTAGCCTTCTTTCCCCGTTCTTTTCCTCCTACCTATACACATACCGTAGGTCCACTCCCCTTAATCATTAAGCCCTTAAGATAGCAGGTCCTGGTCAACATCAAATTTATTTAAGAATAAAGCTTCAGGTCTATCAACCATGAACAGGATATAATAAGTAAATATCAAACTAGGATAGTTTTAATAAAATAAAAATAACACCTTGGCCTCAGTTATGTTTCAGCTCCGGACTCATGAAAGTAGAACGGCCCCCTGGACCACATCCCCTGGAACCAGACAGAGCAATGCTATGACTGACATCAGGACCTGAATTCATGATCAATTGCTCCCGGCCTTAGCCCCGACCAATCACTAGAGCCCCCAGCCCCAACTCCCATAGCAACCATGATGAATGATTTTTCCTTTGTATAACCTAGCAACTAGAGGCCATCAGGGAGCCAGGTGTCTGAGAGCACTACCTCACTTGTCTCTGGGCTTGGTGTCAACTCGTTAAATAAACCTTTACTTTCTTTGTTGCAAACTCTTGCTTGTATATTATGCACAGGAAACTTGACTCTTTTGATTTTATGGTAACACAGTTGATAAAAGCGAATTGGCACTTTAAGGAAATTGACCAGGGAGTTGGGAGGTCTATGGCTGGAGCTGAGCTTCTTGATATTCTCTAGTCCTGACTTCCTATTAAACTTCATGGTCCTAACTTCCTGCAGGGAGGGTATTTAGTAGAGCTATCTCGAGAGATCGCTCTCTTTCACACGTGAACGGCCGACCGGTAGGTGCATGTTCCCACACTGTTGTGGTGGTTTTGTCTTCTTTTCACAAATAAACCCTCCTTTTGATGAACTATCTAAAAGGCTATTTTTGTCCAATTAACACAGTCAAGAACAGATGGCTGGTATTAGCAGAGCTATGAATAGCCTAAGAAAGTACCAAAAAGAATGCTGTACATTAGAAACACTGCAACAAAAATGAAAAAGATCCCTTTGATTGCCTCATTAATAGACTAAGCATGGATGAGGAAAAAATTCACTGACCTTGAGAATATCTCAATGAAATGCACCAAAACTGAAAAGCAAAAAGAACAAAGACTGGGGCAAAAAATAACAATGTCCAAGGACTGTTGGACTATTACAAAACATATGACATGTGCATAATGGGAATTCCAGAAGAAGAAGGAAGAGTGAAAGGAACAGAAAAACTACTTGATACAATTCATGACTGAGAATTTCCCCCAAAGTAATGTCAGGCACCAAGCCACAGATTCAGGAAGCTCAGAGAACTCCAAGCAGCTTAGATGCCAAAAAACTACACAAACTACGATGTCAGAGGGGTAGTAGATTGGGGGAGAGAGGTTATCACTTTGTGAGGAATATACATGATAAATGTCTAACTATTACATTGTTTTGTATACCTGAAACTAATTTTAAAAAATAAAAACTACACAAACTACAGAAAATCAAGGGTCAAAAATCCTGAAGGAAGTCAAAAGGAAAAAAAAAAAAAAGTTACTTTACCTATAATGGAACAAAGATAAGAATTATATTAGACTTCTCAGAAACAATGCAAACAACAACAGAGTGGGGTAAAATGTTCAAAATGTTAAAAGGAGAAAAAAAAGAAAAGAAAAGAAAAGAAAAGAAAAACTCAAATTCTGTACTCTGTGAAATTATCTTTCAAAAGTGAAAGAGAAATAATATCATCAGAGAAATAAAAATTGAAGGAATGTTTTGCTGGTAGACATGCCTTGAAAGAGATGTTTAAAGAAGTTCTTTATAGAATAGGAATATAATATTTTGTTCTAAATACCATCCACAATGTGACCAAGGATGACAGCAAGATGGCAGAATAAGAGACTCTTGACTTTCCTTCCTCCACAGATTCATCAAATACACATGTACACACAGATCAACACCACTAAAAGAAAACCAGAAGCTATTTGAGTGACTTCTACACATCTGGCAACTGAGAAAATAACCACACTGAAATGAGTAGAAAAAGCTGACACATTCACACAAACACTTCTGGTACAGCCCTTTATAATTGGGAGGAAAAACTTCAACTCCCAGTTTCTCCTTGAGAGGAGAAGGATTTGGCTCACACACCTAGCACCCAACTTTTATGACTACCATCTGAGGGACTGACTCCAAAGTCACCTACCTTGGAGAGATAAGGGGCATTACATGCATATGCCCCCAGCACCACATTAAACAAAAAGGCAGTTTTTAATCTGGGCAGCAGGTACTTCCCATGGCTACCTCCCTGAGCTCAGCATAGAGAAAGCTGGTGATAATGCCCAGCTCCCGGTTTCTCCCTGGGAGGGACTGTACTCCAAATTCCCAGGTGCTGCCCGAGGGAAAGGCTTCTAATCAGCCTGCATCTGGGATCTGACAGAGGATATAATTAGTAGTGCTCCAGGAGCTTGAGCAGACATGGAAACTTCCTGAGCCTTCCCTCTCCTGACTCACCTCAGCAATAAAACCACATCTTCAGCTTCTCCCAGAAAGGAGTTTGTTCACACACCTAGCCTCATTTCTGTAGCTACCATGCGAGGGACTGGCTCCTAGATGACCTAGCTCTGGGAGATGATGGAACTTGACATTAGTGAGACTCCTAGGACCACAGAGAACAAAGAGACAGTTCTATATGGACACACAAGCACTCCCAGCAGATATGACCCCTGGCTAGCACAGAGAAAGTAGGTAGAAATGCCCAGCTGCCAGTTTCTCCCCAATAGCGGCTAGACTGCATATTTAATGTCTCAACTTTCCCAGCTACTGCCAGAAGGTCAAGCTTCCAATCAGCTTGCATCTGGGAGCTGCAGGGCAGACAATGGGTCATCCTCTGGAAGCCAGAATAGGCATGTGGACATTTCCTCCACCTCTGGGATCTGATGAGATTTGGTGTACTCTAAGCTCCTGGGAGCCAACTGTAGCAGTACAACTTCAATAATGAGTTTTCTAGGAAATCCTCTGTTGAGTCATTTTAAAAAGACAGCATTGGGCTATATATATAATCTATCTCATTCCATATTTTGTAAACTGTTGAGATATAACTGACGTATAACATTATATTAGTTTCAGGTGTACAAGATGATGTATGTATGTACCGTGTTTCCCTGAAAATAAGACCTAGCTGAACAATCAGCTCTAATGTGTCTTTTGGAGCAAAATTAATATAAGAGTGGTTCTTATTTTACTTTAAGACCCGGTATAATATAATACAATATAATATAATATAATATAATATAATGTAATGTAATGTAATGTAATGTAATGTAATGTAATGTAATGTAATATAATATAGTATAATATAATATAATATACTGGGTCATATTAATTTTTGCTCTAAAAGATGCATTAGAGCTGATTGTTCAGCTAGGTCTTATTTTGGGTGAAACATGGTATTTTGAGACGATCGCCACAATTTTTCTGGTTAGCATTCATCAATGTGACATGCATAGTTACGATATTTTTCTTGTGATGAGAATTTAACATCTACTCTCTTAGCAACTTTCAAATGGTCTCACTTATGTGTAGAAATCTAAATAAAATACTAATTTTCATATTTAGCTACTGTATTTACTGTGGACTCAATGATGACCCAAGACATGTACTTGGAAAAGACCGAGGAAAGCATATAAGGATAAATAGTCTAAATTAGCCATCAGTGGTAGTGAGCAGAATATTATTTTTCTCATAGTAGCATTCCACATTCTCACCACTACTGGGGATAATATGGATTTTTAGTGTGAAAATTTACTCCTTCTAAGGTTAACACACTATTAATATAACCTGTTCCCTGCCCAAACTTCTTCCCACTCACATGACTCAAATTTCTGAATTACAATCTAGAGACTTATCTTGGCTCCTTCCTTTTCACAGAGTGACTGAATCTCTCACCAAGATCTTTGAGGTTTTCATTCTTTACCCCTGACTTTTTCAGTGTTTACTCAATCCCAACTGATGCAATGATAATTTCACACTCTCATTATTTCTCATCCAAATTGCCATAACTGCTTAGCTAATACCTCTGGCTCTAGTCTCTCTAGCATAAATTATTTAATATTTAAACTGATCACAGAGTTCTTTCTATGATATGAATTTGGTCATCTGAAATTTATTATCGATGTGTTTTGAATTAAATATGGTTGACGTTATTGTATTCTGAAGTTAACATTTTAAAAACAATATATGTTTCTTGAGATCATTTGAGTAGAGTCTATGAAAAACCTATGATTATACCATATTTTCAGCACCCCCTGTTCATTTTTGGAAATGATGAAAGGAATAAATCCATATGTGTTAATTTATGGGACTCATAAGAGAGATTAGAAATAGAGATGGATAAAGGATAATATAATACTCAGTTGACATGAGCTATATAAGCCAGAATTGTAGAAGAAGTTGCACAGGAAAATATGGAAAGTAAGGTCATAAATGAACAAATATGAAAATTTAAGATCAGTCCTGGCAGACATTGGCAACTATTTCCCAATATATATTCTCTTCTTTATGTAACAGAATTATCCACAATAAGTTTCAGCAAGGCACTTATCTAACCAGATAAAAACTACATTTTTCGATCTCTTTTGCAGCTACGTATGTATAGACATGTGATTAAATTATGACCAGTGGAATGTAAGGAGAGTGGATATGTACAGTTTCCACATCACTTCACTGTAAAGAAATTTGCTTGCCCTTATGTATTTTATTTTCCTTTCCCATTAAATGCAATGTGGAAATAATCATGAGCAAAACAGACAAGAAACACCCCTGGCCTATGTTAAAATAAACATATAAAATAAAACTAAACTGCTGAATATCCTTTTGGAAGCCCTTCCTATCCACTCTGGACTACCATCAACCTCTGGACCATTCTAGGATGAAGAAACCAACTTCCAGTTTGCTTGAGCCGATGTATCTTGGTCTCTCTGCTAGAGTAGCTTAGATGGGACTCTATCAAAAGCAGCATTCAGATGGAAAGGAAAAATTGATGAAGAGCTGAACATTCAGAAAATTGAGGAAATCAGACTAGAATGTTTTCTTGGAAGCCAACAGTGGACAAAATTATACTAAGGGAGCAGAGGTAGGTAGTACTAAATAATGAAAAGATATTATATAAGACAAAGTATTGCAAGTATATACTGAGATATTGGTGAGATTAGGAAATTGAGGAACCTTTTAAAGATTACGGAAAACTTCTGTGGGTAATTGTAGTTAATGAGGAACACATAGAAAGATAATCAAAATGAAAGGCACAAATAATTTGAAACTATGAATGTGTAGCACAACCTATCTGAAAAATTTGCTATTTTTCCCTTGAAATATCCTGCAGTCTAAATGTGGATCCTTATGTTAAAAAAAATAATAATAACAATAATAATAAAAGTAGAGATGAGAGTATCAGAAACTTTCTGTTTCCACCAGGAAGGCGATTGTATATATCAGATGACAATGGAGCATAGAGACTAAAAAGTCAAGTTCTGGATTTAAATCTTAGCATTTAATAGCTTTTTTAACTTTGATACATTATTGAACCTCTTTAGGTGTTAGTTTCTTCGTCTGTGAAATGTGGATAACACAGTACCTGGGAATGACAATCAGTTTTGCTCTGGTAACAACTCCAACTCTCAGTGGCTTATAGTCACAGACACTTGTCTTGAAACTGCATGTTGCTTAGGACTCTGCTCCATTTGGAGCTGCTTGTCTTTCCAGGCTCCACTGGGCTGGATCTAGGCTGAGGTTGGTGTCAGGTCTCTTCCAGGTTTTTTCTTTCTTTTTTTTTTTTCTGTCTAGAATCCAGGCTAAAGTAATGACTGCTATCTACGACATGTTCTCAAAAAGGAGATGGTCTAGAGAACAAGCAGAAATTGGTAATGCCTCTAAAATGCTTTTCCTAGGACATGGCATTCTTTCAGCTTTACACTCCATCGGCCAACGTCAGACGTAAAGCCATGCCAGTGGTGGGGCAAAGAACACTAAATTTGGCAGGCACGGGTCATAGGCCCAACTAATGTTAGTTGATATTATTTTTATTACCATTATTTAAAATTTATTTAATATTATATACGAGTATTTATTTATACTGATGGATAATGGGGTTTACACAGTGTAGAAAAGGAAGTAAAACAAGGAGGCAACTGATAGGTTAGGGGGGGAAATGTGACAGGTTAAAAGAGAGAAGTCAAAGTGACACATATCTTATTTTAGTATTTATATGAATCCCAAACAGTTATGGCATGTGGGTGAGTTGAAGTGGTGACAAGGCCTTTGGAATGAAGGAATCAAGGAGTCAAGGATCTGTTAGACTGTATCAGGGAACGAATCAGAAACATGAAACTCCAAGAAGAAAAACTATGAAGCAAATTCTAAAATCTGGGCTAAATTGAGAGACTGCTTCAGAATTTGATAACTTTAAACTACCCGCAAATAATAACATGTAACAATATGAGCCACACAGATACAGGGTTTTTAAAACCAAAGGTCCAAGGTATGTTTTGGAAATAGGACTAAAGAGTTCAGAAAACAACACAAGTACCCTATTCTAGGCTTGATGATGCAGTCAGAAAGAAAAAAATGAAAGAATAAGGAAACATGAAAGTAAATCAAGTATTAAGTGCTAAGACTTTACTTTCCAAACACTAAGACATAAAAAAGCTATTGCTTTGCTCTTTTGACATATTGGTTTCTACAACCTGTATGGGTTGCATTGACCACCAAACTTTGGATGTGTCACCGTGATAAATCAGGAAGGCAGAGTACAGCGACATCCACGTACTCATATTCTTATACTTTGCATCCTTATTTACAATTTGCTATGAAACTGAAGGCACACATTCTCCCTGATTTTTGAACCCAGAGCAGCTCTTTGTGAGTTGGCCTAGCTCAGTTTTTTTCCTAACGTTGGGTGAAAAATAGTCCTCACCTGAAGAGGCTCCAGATAGAGTAAGCATTTTTGACTGCCTAGAGTTAAGAAAACAGAAAAAAGTGAAAACAGTTTCTTTATCCTGGGGTTAGGATGAAGTGATTGGGGTTATTTATGAAGAAACGGGAACTTCAGAAGGCTGCCTTCCTCCACAGGCTACTTAAAGTAGAAAAGCCTTCTTGAATGAATGAGTGAATTGGGCGGATACTTGTTTTTAAAAAGACTATTTAAAATAATTTAGACTTCAATGCAAACATCATTGGAATGCATTTCCTCAAGTTTTGTGTATTCGCTTTTATTTTCATTAGTCCTATTTATATTTTACAACTTCAAGTTATCATGCTCTCTCCCTCCCAAATTCCTTATATCACCATCATAAGCTTTGCATTTGTAAGCAATTACGCAGAATTCCAGAGTACAGACGGTGTAGTGGGCTCTGGAAGAACACTTTTTCTTCGCATTTAAGTGTAAATTGTATGAGGCCCACATATGGGTACAGATCAGGTCAGTACCTAATCATAAATGTTTTCTGTCAAATTTATTTTTTGTCAAATGACCTAGAGTGATTTAAAGAGCAACTCACAGGGTAAATATTTTATGTAAATTCAAACATTTGATTTCTGAAAAAAAATCAGTTTTTCTCTGTTAAATAACTTACCAATCCATTTCTTAGAAACAGAGAGTGTTTCTGACAAGTGCATCTTAAATTATCAAGAGTGTTTAGATCCTAATTAATAAAGCTATTAAATTTGACATCATCACTGCATTGAATGCCAATTAACATTGACTAACAATTAACACAATGGCAATTAACACAAATGCTAATAATGGTTTATTCATTTAGAATAACTTAACATTTGTATTTCACAATCATTTTTTGCATATATATAATTAGTAAAATTAATTAGTAGAAAAGCAATTACATATTGACATATAGTTACTACATATGTAGTTCTATCTGTCTATCTATCTATCTATCTATCTATCTATCTATCTATC
Source organism: Rhinolophus sinicus (assembly GCF_057876585.1). Lineage (NCBI taxonomy): Eukaryota > Metazoa > Chordata > Mammalia > Chiroptera > Rhinolophidae > Rhinolophus > Rhinolophus sinicus. The sequence continues at coordinate 174,367,301 of NC_142516.1, forward strand.
TATCTACCTACCTACCTACCTACCTACCTACCTACCTATTTACCTTCCTACCTATCTCTGGCTTTAAAACAAAACTGAATAATCAAAAAGTAGGTTTCCAACAGATTTTATCTTGCAAAAAATGTCAATAAAATGCTTTGGTTCAGGTTCACTTAGATAATAAGAGTTTGCCCTAATGATTGCCTCTTCTTCTGGGACACATACTTACTCTGAGTTTTATGATTTCCTATCTTAAGGGAAACAATGCTCTCATGCTTTTCCTTGGTTTCCAGGTGTCCAATTCAGAACTCATAAAGATTTGTTTTTCCGTGATTCAACCCAAGGCACCGATGTTGCCAAGCCATCCAATTCTATCAATAAAGTTCCCTCTCCATATGTTTTCTTAACTCTTTAATAAGCTGACCCCAACTCATTCTCTTCTTCCAGAGTCATTTAAAAAAATTAAAATGTACATAAATATTATAATTCAATTTCCTTTGTATTAACATATGTTTAAAATTTAATTCAAACACGGTTACAAATATTTCAATATCACTTTAAAAAATGTCATATTTGAGTTTGAAACCTGACTTTCTAATTATCACCTGTTATAGCTTTTGGCTCCCCCCCCCAAGGGACCCTGAGTCCAGTGTAAATGCCAATGAAGTTAAAACTAAAATCCAGTGCCATATTTCATGCTGAAAGGTAAAATAAAATAGAACTTCCATGTGTAGAACATGGGCATTGTAGACAGACTGACCTGGGTTCAATAGGAGCTTGAACCACAGACTAGTCAGATGGCTGTAATCAAGTTCTTAAACCAAGTCTCAGTTTTCTTACCTATAAATTGGGTGTAATATAATATATACTATATAGTCAACATTTCATCTTAAGTCAGGTCTTTAAAGTATATTAAAAATCACATTATTATACTATAACATTTTTCAAATGTTTAAACTAATAAATTTAAACACTATCAGAAAACACATTATAATAGATGTAAAATTGTGAAATGCATGCATTGAACTGTCTTCATAAGAGATTGGATAATAGGTCTCTATCTGAGAACAAATAGGTCAAGATTCAGATCTTTTCTTATAAATTCTGAGAGGCCTAACCAGAACATTCTAAACTTTAGATTCTAAAATCCCTTCTCTCCCAACCCTCTATCACACCATTCTATTTTGTTTCCTTCAGAACACTATCTGCAAGCATCTTTCTTCTTCATTTGCCCATGTAGAGTAGATTTGGAGGAAAATTTGCCTTCATTGGTAGATGTGAGTTTTGTCTATTAGCTTTTATCTGTCCCTGCATGTGAGGTGATTTCTGTGCTGTGATCAGGAGTTGAGTAAATTCCCCCTTTGGTCTCATTCGCCCGAGCAGGGGACACATGAGATGATGTTGCTTTCTGGGTCTTATTCTCCCAAGCAGGGGACACATGATATGAGGTTGCTTTTCTGTCTGTGCTGTGAGGTGATGGTTAGCTTAGGGTTAAAGAAATTCTTGATTAGGGTTTGAGAAAATTCCCTCTTTTTCTGTCTGTTTTGCCTGCATCAACAGATGAATTGAAGAAATGGCTAAGTTATATCAGGATGACGTGACAGGCACATCATCAGGCCTTGTTGATTATCTGGATGAATTGGCCCTTCGGCCCAATTGGTAATTGCCGGACCCTCCTGGAACTGGCCATTCCTGGAGTGAGAGGCAGGAACAAGAAACTTGGCTCAGTTACACCTGAGAAAATATATAAGACAAACCTCAGTTGGCAGTGTAATTATTATTATTTTGTCATTTAGTCATTTGTCATCGGTGATTTTTTTCATCATTCTAATGGTTTGAAAACTTCCAACAACATGCATTTTACAACACCAGGGGACGTCCTGACTTCCAGCCGTGGACTTGGTGAGGTCTGGCTGGTTCCTGGCCTCTCCAGGGTTGTTCCCTATGGCTAGCCTTCGTGAGAACTGGTTAACATTTTAGAAGCTTGTATGTAGCTTGCAGCTTGCAACATCGGAAGACGCCCTAACTTCCAGCAATAACAACCACAACAACGGCAACAGCAACAACATCAACGCCAACAGCAGCAGCAATCTTGGGAACTAACAAACAGTGGTGTGGGAGATGCCTGAGAGTCTCTCAGCTACAGACCTGGCAAGGTTTTGATTTATGATGTTTCCAGTGCTATTTTTCCCCGGGTTGGTGAGCTTTTGGCATCACTGTAATAGTTCCTATCCTCTAAAGCTTAGTTCCTATCCTCTAAAGCTTCTTACTGCTTTTGGATACTCCTTACTGATGTTATTCGTGTATTTGGTCAAGTGATTTTTGGTCAATAGTAAACATGTGTTGGGATCTCTTAAACTTATATGCGTGTGTACTCCTTTGACATGACATTGTTATCAATGTATATAGTTTAGTCTTAACCACCTTTACTTTCTGTCATTAGCACATCCTATTAACTGCCTTTGTCTTTTGCTATTGGATATTGATGAGGTATTGCTAAATAAATAAATTCATGAATCCGCTCTAGCATGTGCTCCTCCCCTTTGTTTTCCCCTGCTGGTCATTACAGCCCACAAGATCATTTTCTGTCTCCCCACTAGAGGGCTAAGAGAACTTCATGGTACAGAATAAACATTCAATACATATTTGCTGAAGTAATGAATCATCTGTGACTGGAAGGGGACTCCAGTTTTGTTTTCAAGATTGTGAATTGAACCAGAAACCATCTGTACTTTACAAATACAAGGTTATTTAATTAATATGTATTTAGTACTCAAAATAGAAAGGCTATAAAATAAATTATCATTATATAACTCTGTGCAGGGGTGGTTTACACAAGAAAGTGACAGTTGTTTTGTTTCTTTGAGACCTGACACATTTTTCATGGATTTCTCTCTTTTTTGTGTGTGCTGTATTGGTTTATTTTTTTAACTTCATGGGTCCGCTAAAAACCACTAAGTTTAACTTTCTAAGGTAGAAATTTAGGATGGCACTGCGATGATTTCTAGAAACTGCATTCTAATTAATAAATAATGAAAGCAAACGCTATAAATATGGATGTAAAAAATTATGCTTGAATGAAGAAAAAGGACTGGTGTACTTTGTAGACTAAAGTAAGCCCTCCCCTTTCAACCTCTCTATTCTTTCTCTCTCTTCACCCCTCCCCCAACTCACACAGATACACACACACACACACACCAGTAAATTCCTGGCTAGATAAAAATTGGAAGGAATAAATGGCATGCTTTTGTCAGTTGTTTTTTATCATGTTTGCTTGAGAGAACTTGAGGAATTGAGATGAATACTAACATTTTATTAATGAAGTAATCACCATTTTAAATTCCTTAATGGTTACAAATTCTGATGTATTGTATTACAGATTAAATCTTATATTAATAGTTTATTCAATTCCATTAAAACATTTTAACACCTTGTAGGAGAACAAGGAAATTGCTATTATTTCTTACATTTCCTTCATTAGTTCAACTGCAGCTTAGTATCTCATTAGCTATTTCTAAGCCAAGCTATATATATTTAGATTTTCTAGTCTCTAATAAATCAACCCTATTTATTCATCATTTTACTTCTCCAGTATTAATTAATTCCATTCATTCTTTCCCCACAAATTTAACTTTTTTCAGGAACTAAAGAAATTCACCAAGAACACAATAATTTCTTCTCTATTAAATGTAATGTCTTTTTCTTTGCAGTCTAAATTAAGGTGTGACTTTTTTAGGGGGTTCAATTCCGCTCCTATAAATGAACTCTTAAATAATGTCCCTATAATTGGCAGATTCTAGGCATTTTTAATTTCTATGTTTTTATTGCATGAACCTAATCATTTGCCTCCAATTAAGCATCCAGTGCTTGAATAAAGACAGTACTAAGTGCTCAATTAAGATTTTTTAAAATGCAAACTGTTTGCTATTAATTGCCTAGTCCAGCTAAAACTTTCTTTATTTGTGCTATAGCAGAGATAATTAGCAGTTCCATAGAGTACTTAACATAATGAAAGGACAACAAAACCAACCAAGAGATATCACACCAGAGATAAAGAATAAGGACAAAAGCTTCCAGAGAGAAATAGATCAACTACAAGAAAACAAAAACCAAATGGTTTTTTCTATTGGCATAATATTGGGACGAGATTGGCCAATAGTAACACTAGATATTAGACGACAATAAAGTTTCCACAGTTCTGAGAGCTCATCATTTTTATTCTAAATTTCTATACCTAGAAAAACTATAAGTGCATTTTGAAGATATAATTGAGGCATTTTATTAAGCGTGATTACAACAAGTATGTATTCCCTATTAATCCCTTCTAAAGATGTACTCTAACCATATAAAGGACCAAACCATGTAATTCAGGAAGAAAAGGTAATGGATCAGGAAAGTATTGACAGGAAGTTGTCTTTGCATCAAAGGAAGCCTAAGGTCGATCAGTCCAGATTGGAGCAGGAGCTTCCTCCTGGAAAGGATAGTTACTCAGTAGACTATCTTATAAATTAAAACTCATGGGGAAATTTTTAAAAAGCATATAATAATGGAAATTAAGAGCAAGAAAATAAAACTACTCAGGTGCACACAGAAACAATTGAGTTCTGCAAAATGAGTGGTTACAAAATTCATGAAAAATAAAAGATCACTTAGAGGATGAATCCCGGAGTCCCCAAGGAGAAGAGAAAAGCCAAGAGGATGGAGGAAAGAGCCGCACAGAAGGATTAAGCCCAGTCCTTCTAATCTAATCAAATAACTCCAGATGGAGTTTACTTGTCTGAATTTCAAAGCTGCTTTGGACTGGTGACTCTTATACCTTCCATTTTCCCACTTTTTAAACCAGAACCTCTATTACTATTAACTTACAACTGTTCTACCACTGTATGTTAAAATTTGGGTGGCAGATAAATTGTGTCTTTAGTTTCACAGGTTCACGGATTTAAAAAAATGTACCCAGAATGGATTACACATAGTAGTCTCATCCAAATTGGGTGATAACTTATAGATAGGATTCAAATTTAGATGAAGAGATTTTGAACTTGAGCTGATGCTATCATGGGGATATTTTTGGAGACTTTGTGATGGAGTGAATGAATTTTGCATGTCAGACAAATGTGGAATGTCAGGGGCCAGAGGACTAACTGGGGATAATTGACGTCTTTTTAATATTAAGTCTCCTCATTCAAGAGTATAAAATATCTCCCAAGAACTTTATTGAAGTTTTAAAATTATGCACATAAGACATGTCTTTATGGTTAAATTCATTTCTGTACACACTGTAGAGAATTTGTTATTTTACTTGTTATTTGAATGTCATCTTAATATTTATTATATTCTATCATTATTTATTATGTATTGTTTATATAGAAAATGCTAACAAGATTGATAAGTGAACCATATATATATACATGTGTATGTATATATATATATATAGTAATTTTGTAACCTTTCTTATTAGAGCTCATAATTTCGGGGTTGGTTTAAAATGTTTTCCTAAGTATATGATCATATCATCTAAAAATAGAGTTGTACATTTTTTATCTTTACATCACTTTTATTTTCTTTTTCTTTCCATATAATATTTGTCAGAACCTTCAGTCTTGGTTTAACAGTAGTGGTAATTATGAGGATCTTTGTTTTATTCTCCAGAATAAATACTGCATAGCTCAACTTTAAATATGAAGTTCTGAGTCATTGGGAGTATGTACATTTAACAGTTTAAGGGCTTGCCCTACTTTTCACAGTTTTCTAAAAAATCATCGATTTTTTTTCAAATGTGTTTATATATATATATATATATATATATAATTGAGGTAATCATACTATTTCTTACCTTTGAATATTAATGTGGTAAGTATTACATTGATACACATTCGGAGGTTTAATTCTCCTTGTCTATCAAAGAAAAACACTTCTTTGTTCAAGATTTATCATAATACTTGCTGATACTTAGTTTAAAATTTTATATTTAATTTTATAAATAAAAGAGGCCATTGAGAAAGAAAGAGAGAGAGAGAGAGAGAGAGAGAGAGAGAGAGAGAGAGAGAGAGAAAGAGAAAGAGAGAGAGAGAAAGGAAGAACATGTAAGTCTTAATCCCCAAGATTCTGACTTAGCTGTGCATCTGATCACCTGGGCATCTGATTTTTCTTTAAACTTCCTATAGTAATCTTGATGTGCAATCAGGTGTTGGAACTGCTGAGGTAAAGAAATTGTAATAGTGTCCACTGACTTAAGGATTTATTCCTTCCAGTGCGCAGAACTGAGCACCTAAAATATAATACTCCTCCACTCAGAATATAATATACCTCCACTAGATTCATACAATGACAGAAAAGTAAAGGTTAAGAAAAACAGTTATTATTTATTTATTTATTTATTTATTTTTTTGTAAGCTCAAATGTAGTATCTGTGGAATTGAGGGCTTCCTGTTTGGATTTTAATGTATTTGTTCAATGTATTTGTATTGTTGATTGTTATTTGTTGAAGGAGGTGGTTGGAGGTATCAGTGTGAGTCTGTGTCTTACAGAGGAAAGACAATGGGTAGACAGAATGGAGAAGCCTTTCTCTGTTTTCCAATGATCTTCTTTACATGAAGTGAAGCCTGAGTACGTTTTTCAAAATTTAGTTTATACATCTTATAAGTTTTAATGCTTCATGTACTCTGCTGTTATGTTGTTCCTTGGTCCTAGTTTTGAAATTGTGAGTTTTTGTCTTTTTCTAATTTGGTGTTATTATTTCAGAGGAAAATTAAGTAAAGCTGCCATTGGGCTGCTAAAATTATGACATTTTAATAAACAACGTAAGGTTTGATTTGGTAATACCACATTAGTTCCTCATCATTATATTCACTTTTAAATCTTCAGTTAGGTAGTGTCTTCTTCAACCAGTTCCATTTTAATAAATCATCCTGTTTCCTTGGCTTTTAAAATACAACTCAACAGAGTAAGCATATTTTCTAATTTCCTCTGGAATGCAAGTTATGCATCCTGCTTGTTTACAATCATTTCCATATGACCCAAGTACTTTGTTATCTTCTGTTTGTCGATAAGTAATTCAACAAGGTCTTCTTCTCTTCTAAATTATCCACTTTACTTGCATTTTTCATGTTAACGACAGATTTTTTAAATGAGTTGAGGATTTAAGCCTTTGTTTGGAGTCATTAATTTCACGCATCTCATGATTTATTAAGTGCTCTATATTCCTTGGTAATACTGACTATAAGAATTAGGAATAGAAACCTGTCTTGCTGAGTTTTAAACTTAAAACTGTAAACTTAACTAATGCTATATTTTACTCTGATTACCTTTTGTTTCATTTAATAGTGTTATAATTAATTTCTTTAATAACAGATAAACTGTGGGAAAGTGAAAAATTATATATGTGAATTTTTAATTTAAATAAACTTATTTTTAAAGTTTTGAATAGTTGAAGTGTTTTTAATAACCAAAAACACAAGTATCTTTAAGTTCACAATATTGAAAAATATGCTACCTTCTTCCTAAATTCTTTATTTTAATATACTTTTTGGATTGAGATAATTAGGTGTTCTGTTTTCTTCTCGGATTCCAGGACCCAATTCTTTCCATAGATTTGGAAAGTTCTTGTCAACTGTTTAAAAAGGCTTTCTGTTCCCTTCTCTCTCTCTTTTCCTTCTGGTATACCCGTTATTATTATATTGCCCTTTCTCATGGAGTCAGAGAGTTCGCATAGTGTTTTTTCTTTCTCTTTTTTTTTCTAAGTCTCTCTCTTCTTCCATCTGCGTCATTTCCAGATTTCTATCTTCAATATCACTAATTCTTTCCTCCATCTGATCAGCTCTATTACCTACACTGGCTATTTCATTCTTCATCTCTTTTTTTACTGATTTCTTCATCTCCATAATTTCTATTTGGTTCTTTTTGAAGTTTCAATCTCTTTGGTAAAATATTCCTTTTGTTCATTGATTTTATTTCTGAGTTTATTAAACTGCCTATCTATCTGAGTTTTCTTGCATCTTGTTGAGTTTTTTCAGAACTGCAATCTTGAATTATCTGTCATTTAAATCACATATTGCTTGTCTTTATTTACTGTAGATTGCTTTGAACTTCCTTGTTACCATGGCTGTTTGTGATATTTGTTGGATTATTTATCTGCCTAAGCATTTGTGAGAGTCAACTCTGTAGCAGGTTGATAAGAAGAGGTCTTTCTTTTGTTTTCCAGTAGGTGGTGGGGGGAAAGGAAGTGTTTTATTTTCTCTCGCACTGCTCCAGCTCCTGGGATCTCTGCTGGGCAGTGAAAAATGCCTTGTATTCGCTGGGATAGGTGGGACTGTCCTTTGTAACCAGGTTGACTCGGTCTCAGGATACCACCCTCGAGGGAGAATGTGGTGGGCACTGGAACTCTGATCCCCTGAAATCTCGGCACTGCCTCTGCAGCCAGGTGGAGTGCAACATTGCCTGAGGTGTTCAAGGTGACCCCGCTGGGATCAGCCTCGATGGGTGTGGGCAGGGTGTGCTGGGGGTGGCTGCTGGCTTGTTTGTGGCTTTGTTCTTCTCCCACTAATGGTGACTGCCAGACCTCAGCTGACTCACTTCTGTCACTGGGATTAGCTGCTGTGTGAGTCGGCCACTGAGGAACTGTCCCTCCAGTTCTCTGGGCTGTAGACACTCTGCTGTGTAACCAACACTCACTGCTACAATTTCTTCTGGGTCCCCCTGCTAGCTCTGGATGGGTGCAGGGAGGCCAGCTATGGGAGGACGGGGGGCAGCAGCCTGGTTCTGTGGCTTTGTTTTCCAACTGGCAATGATAGCTGCCAAAACACAGCTGCCACACCTCTCCATTCTGTCTCTGCCCCAATCACTGGCCTCAGCCATAGAACGCGCTCATCACTCATGCAGGAATGCTTGGAGCACACGTACAACCTGAATCTTCCCCTCTCCCATGACCCTCATTGAGCCAGTCTGTCTGCACCACCTATCCCTGCTCTTGTTCCTTCTCTTTTCCTATTTGCTCCGATTCACCCACTTTCACATGTTTCAAAGCGTGGATCTCTCAGACGTGTTTGTGTGCTTAGCAGGGAATGCTTTGTTGAATTATAGATGTTTAACTTGTCGTAACTTCAAGTGGAGTGATCAAGGGGATGTCTCATGTCGCCGTGCTTCTGATGTCACTCTCAGCAACCTTTATGAAGAAACTATTTTGATGGGTAATTTTCTCTGTTGATTGTTTTGTATTTCATTCACTCCTGCTTTTATCTTTATTATGTCCTTTCTTCTACTTACTTTGAGGTTAATTGTACTTTTAAAAAAATTCTACCTTCTTAAGTTTAGATTATTAAATTTAAACTTTCCTTTTTTTCTAATATTGGTATTTGAAGCTATAATATTTTTCTTGGTAGTGATTTAGCTGCCTTACAAGTTTTAATTTTATAGTTTCTATGTTATAGTTTCATTATCATCATTTAATGTGAAATATTTCCTATTTTTTTGTGATTTCTTTTTGGCCTTTGGGTTATTTAGAAAGCATTTTAAAATTTCTGAAAATGTGAGCATTTTCAAATATTCTATTGTTATTTACTTCTAATTTTATAATGTTATGGTCAGATACATTTTTTTTAAGATTTCAGTCTTTGTGAATGAATTTTATTTCATGGCTGAGACTATGACCTCTCTTGATGGAACATTCTATGTACACATGATATACTATATACCAGGCTCTATTTTCAACTGTATTTCTTATGAGGTAAACATTTACTTGTAAATTATCACATTAATTCTTTGAGTCTCTAAATTTGATGGATAATACCTGGAAACTTGGTTAAAATGAATATTCAAGGGCTTTGATTCCCCAAGAACGGGTAGGACTGAACATGATCTAGGCACCTACACATCTCACAAGCTCCATCAAGCTATACAGGTATCCTGGGAACAAATTTGCATAAATATAGCCTAAACTGATTTTAAGACAAGAGTCTATACCTTAATGAGACAGTGTTTATGCCTCTCTGAAATAAAAATATCTGTGAAAAATATTCATCAAAAAAGCATGCAAACAAAATTGTGTTCTAGGAATAAAAAGATTGTCTTTTCTTCATTTGCTAAAAGCTTCAGCAATCATTTGGACTACATCAATGGATAAAACAGACTAAGAAGGAAACAAAACAGACTTCAGTGGGACTAACATTTTAATGTTCATGACAGCAATAAACTACAAACATAATACATAAATACATTATGTAATATGTTAGGAGATGAAAAGTTCTCTTTAACAAAACAAAAAAGAACTATATGTGAGAGATAGGGGAAAGACAAGTTGCAGATTTTAAAAGGTTGTTGGACTAGGCTTAACCAAAAGAGTGTTATTTGAGCAACAGTTTTAAGGAACTCAGGGGTTATTAATAGGGATTTTGAAGGGGAATATCTTCTAGGCAGAGGGAATAACAAGGGCAGAGACCCAGAGGTGAGATCTAGGCTGGGGCATTTCAGGAACAGCAAAGAGACTCTGGGGCTGGAGTGCAGAACAAGAGAAGAGCAGAAGGAAATGAAGGTAAGGCTACAACCTGGGGGCGACTAAAGATCTTTGGCTTTTACCCTGAGTAAATGGGTAAATACTGCAGGGTTTTGACCAGACCAGTAACAGTACCTAAATTAGGATTTTAAAAATCCATCTGTTTAAAATGCATCCTAGGCAGGATACAGGTATAAAAATGGAATGCTCACTTAGGAGGCCATTGCAGCATTACAGTGGCTTGGACAAATTTGTATATAAATGTTTACAAACAGTGTACTGCACTTATCACGGAAGTTGACTGGCAAGGGATGAGAGAAGTAATCAGAGTTTGAATATATTTGAAGGTAGCAGCAGCAGAAAAACTCCTGACAATTTTGACATGAGTTGTGAAAAACAGAGGTGACACAGACTCACGGATGATATGAAAGATTCTTTTCCTTTAAAAAATTAAATGATTTACCAAAATTGCTATGAATTTTGCCATATGAGAAACATAATGAGCTTTTTTTGTCACTTTATTGTTTATATAGATACTACAACAGCTTTAATGTAGCTAAGACAAGTATTATTTTTGTCATATTGTTAATGGTGTAGTTGAAGCACAGAGTTTAAGGATTTGGTTTTGATGAGTCTATTAAGTGGCAAAGAGGAAACTTGAATCCCTGTGGTCTGACCCCATATAGAGTGTCCTTTCTAATATATTAAAGTGTCTTTCATTGTTTAGAGATTCACAATTATCGATCATGTACTCATTTATATCCACAATTTTAAAGCACTTAAAGTGTTTTGAAATTTAAAAAATAATAAATGTGATGTTAAACTTGACTCTAAATCATCTGTGCTTTTGGGAGAAGGAGGGGGGAAAAACTTGTAAATTTTATCCTTTAGAATCAACAAATAGTCAGTAAAGTCAACTCACTCACAGAGGTCCCTAAGATTCTCATTATTGTGAACAATAATAGTGAAAATTGGAAAGCAGAGTTTTCAGTCCAGATTTAATAACGTAGACATCTGTAAAAATTACCTAATATCTTTTTTTTTTTTTTTTTCCAGACAGGAAGTTTGGCAAGAGCTTTCCTTCCTAACAACAAATTTGTCTCCTGGCAGGAGTGATTTGTAGCAGCTGCTACAAACCATAATAGTTTGGGATCGTTCCACTGCACAGGTGTGGAAATCTGAGCATTTGATAGGTGTATAACTATACACTACACTTATCAGTAATGAACAAATTGTGTAAGCTTTCCCTTTATTATATTTATTGTTATTTCAGCATCTAAAGGTCTCTTTTGTTCAGGGTCAAAATGATTGGTCAGATAAAAATATCTGCAAATTCTCTGTTTTCCCTAGGACAAAAAAATAAATAAATAAATAAGTGAGTGCTGAGATGGAGTTTTCTTTCTCAACACTTTCCAAAACTTTACTTAACAACAGTTGTGCAGTTGAAGAAACTTGTCCCTCTTCAAGTCTACTATCCTGCATATGTCACTTTTGTTGTGTTGCTGCATTCCTTGCTACTGGGTCTCTATAAAGGCTTGGGGAAATGAACTTAAATTTTAGCAATATATAGACCAAAACAAGGAGCCTGCTGTGACATGCTATTCCTGCAACTGAAAGACCTACTATTAAATCTTCACTCACATGCTTGAGGCCTATCAGTTTAACACTCATCCTATTGACTTCCAGAATATTTTCATAATCATACATAACATTATCCTTTTAATCAGTAGGCAAATTATCAAGGCCATGGCATTTACTTCCACAAATGTATGTCTTAGGTGACTATAAATCACTATGGCCCACTGAAATTCACACTCCTGGCTAATGTAACCTATCCTCATGAAATCAGCATTAAAGTTCACATATTTTGAATAATTGGGGGATTTCCAGTCAAGATGGCAGAGTAGGTAAACTGTGCTCATTTCCTCTCATGACCAGATCAAAATTACAACTAAAATACAGAACAGCCGTCACAGATAATTGACGGAAGTCTAGCTGAACAGAATTCCTACAACTAAGGACATACAGACGAAGCCACCTAGAGACTGGTAAGAGGGGCAGAGATGTGGAGCAGCCTGGTCCTGTACCGCATGTAGCAGTTAAAAATTGGGAGGAATATCTCAGCTGTGGAGGTCCCTCCTGAGGAGCAAGGGGTCCCAGCCTCACACTGGGCTCCTCAGCACAGGGTCTCATTGCTCGGAAAAGAAGTCCCCACAACTTCTGCCTATGAAAACCACCTGAGATTGTGGCTGAGTGAGACTGAGGACTGCTAGAGTCTCAGGCATTCCTCTTCACGGCCTGCACATAGACTTACTTGTTGATGGACTCACTCCCTCTGAGCTCCAGCCCTGGGGCAGTAGTTCAAAAGTCGCCAGAGACATACAGGGAGGAACTGAATTGTTTGGCCTCAGGGCGAGGGCTGGAGCAGAAGCTTTTTCCCAGATAGAAATGCTGGCAGAATCCATTGTTTCTTTGTTGAGACCTTTTCCCCTCAACGTGTGAAGACTTAAGCAGGGGCCATAGCTAAGTCTCCATCAACCTGGCTAACATTGGTCATTTGCTCTGCTCTCGTGATTCCCTGACAACCCACCCCACCCAACTTTCACACCCACCTAAGCTGCAACCCATAGCTTTTCAATACAAATGGCCTATCTTGATTTATGTTGAAGCTTTCCTCAAATCTTCCAAAGATTCACAAACCCCAAACCAGCAGCATCGGGCCACAGCATGCCCTATACCACTTGCTAAGCAGCCCCAAGACTGGCATTGGCAGCATCCAGCCTTGGTTTGAGGTTTGGCCTCTCCCAGGCACCTCCAAGCCCAGCATAGATGGCGGTCATCTGTGAGTTGCTTTGTGGCTCATTCCAAGTAGTCTCAGACAGGGCACAGGCTGTAGCTGAACTTGGCCCCTCCCAGGAAGCTCCAGGACCAGCAAGCCCAGTGGCCTGCTTTGGACCATGCACCCAGGGATGACACACCCAAATGGCAGACTGGACAGGCACCAGAGCCACAGTAAAGTGAATCCTGCTCCGTGTGGTCAGCCCCTGCACAATAGCTCCTCCACTGTAGTCACAGCCAGTCTTCAAAAGGAATCAGCTCAAGAGTCAATCCCTCTCATTGATGTGCAAACAGCAACTAAGGTTTAACTACAATGGGAGGGCACACACAAGCCATTAGAGGGACCCACCTGAAGCACTCAGCTCAGGTGACCAAGGAGATTCTGCCAATAGACCCCTATTACATAAGAGCACTCTGCTAAGACTGGGAGACATAGCAGATTATTCCTTTCTATCAACCAGTTCCAGACATTAACTTGCTGCAAGGTAATATACTAGTTTGCTACATCAATGGAAGGATCGTTTTTCTTGGCTTATGATACCTAGTTCTTACATTGCAAAATTGACCTTGATATAAACCTAACATTTATCAGGTATTTAAATATCTTAGGAACTTAATCAGCATTATTTTATTTAATGAATAAAACACTCTGTGTATTCCAAAGTCAGGATATGAACCCATGCCATCTGAATCCAACAATTTTTGTGGTCTGGCATGTACACATTCCATTTAACTGTATTAAAGATTAACACTTTAAATGTATACACATATTACACTTCTCTGGCATTTTATGCTATAGTTACCCAACAACAACAACAACAGCAGCAACAACAACAAAACCACATAAATCATAGGAGGGGGAGGGCATCATAATAACACTGGAATATAATTTTAAAATATGATTTATAGATAGTATAATATACGTGTGCATACATACATTTGTAATATCATTTTTTCTTTAAAATAATAATAAACCTGGCCGTGATTTTTACACTAGTTTGAAGAAAACATTGCTAGAAAAATCAAACAAAACAAATGAATCTCTGAGGGGAATCAGATAATAATGTTGATATTGACCAGACCTGGATAGCTCAAACTTCTGTCTCTGATCATGATGCAGCCTGCAGTAGCTAATCAGCTGGAATGCAATTAGCTACTTGGACACAGAGATACCAGTTGATATTTGTAAACATTTTTTATATTGTTGTGATACTGCCATGAAGTATTCTCCCATGTGGTGTTTAAATCGTGTTCCCTTTTGGTTACCAACTCTGTCATCAGCAATTCTCTCACAGTGATTCCACAATGTTCCTGTGTTGTGATTGGCAAAGCTACAGAATGGCTGTACTTTCTGAATGGTCCATTTTAAGCACATTTCATAGTCAAGCATGATGTTTACTAAAAAAATTTATTTTCCAGTTCTAATGTAATAGGTAATATTTAAAAGGATAATTTCTATATTACATTTTCCCAAAATGTCTTTTTAAGAGTTATTTTTCATGTGCACAGATAACACAGTAAGACATGGAAATTCCTTTAAGAAATGCCTACTTTCGAGTTGTTTGTTAAATGATTAGACAGAACCACCTTACAGTTTCTTTCAAAAATGTTAAGACATCTTTGAAAGTGATCTTTATATTTTAACATTCTTCTTATTAAATTTAATTATTTCAGTCATATTTGATCCTTTGTTAAGAAATACTGTTATTCAAGATCTTTATCAGAGTCATTTAAAATATATTATTAACAAAATAAATCCAATTACAAGTCAGAAGACTAGAAATCAAATATTAGCTCCCAAAATAAACTCATTGGGTAACCCTGGGCAAAATAATTAACCTCTGTTAATTTTACTTGTCTAAACTCTAGAGATGTGAGGGATGTCACACGAGATAATATATGGGAAAGAAGGCTATAGTGCACGGCATAAAACTTTAAAACACTAATCAAAGGAAGGCAATATCATTATCATCACGTTCCATACAGCATACACCTCATTATGGTGATTTCATTTACTTAATCTTCTTATTGAAAACATTTTTTGTTATCTTTTTACTAATGGGATACAGCTTTTTAAAATTTACGAACATTAATCTGAAATGAAGCTATAGATTTCATCATATTATAATGTTTTCTTTAGATCAGAATTAATGGTTTACTCCAGTAAAGGGATATACAAACTTAGGCAAATTACTTAAGTTTAATAACCTCACTTTCCTTATATATGAAATGGGAAGTATTGTATGAACCTAATGGTGTTGGCTTTAGAATTAAATAAAATAATGCCTGTAGAACTTAACACATTTTCTGGTATGTGGTAAGTCAGGTTTATGATCAGAGTTTAGTAACTATAGCTCAGCTGATTCTATGTCCCCAAATTCCTATCCATCACAGAGACTCTGGGAGATCATGGCCATCCCAGACTGTCAATACTTGTACCTAAGCTTCATTGAGCTCGTTGGACCTGCAGGTGTGTAATTTGCATAAAATTTAGAAAATGTTTACCATTACTTCCTTCATTTTTTTGTTTTTTTTGTTTTTTGGTTACCCTTTTCCCTTCAGTAACTCAGATTACACATACAGTAAACCCCTTGCAGTTGTTCTGCAGGTCTTTTATTTTCTTTTCTTTTTTTTTCATTTTTCATCACCACCCACCCCCACCTTCTGTTTAGTTTCAATAGTTCTATTGCTGTAATTTCAAGTTCACTAATTTTTTTCTTCTGCCATGTCTAATTTGCAGTCAATACTTTCTGGTACTTTTTTTTTTTTAAATGTCAGACATTTTAGTTTTCATCTCTAGAATGTGTTTGGGTCTTTTCCATATATTTCATACATCTATTTATTTTTTAAACATCTGTAATACAATTAATAATAATTGTTTAACATCCTTGCCTGCTTGTTCTAATATTTGTGTTACTTCTGGGTTGGTTTTGACAGGCTGATTATCCTCTTTATCATGTTTTCCTGGATCTGTTCTTTATGCCTACTAATATTTGGCTAGATGCCAGACATCATGAATTTTACCTTGTTGGGAACTCAATATATCTATGTCCATAAAACTCTTCAATGATCCACGTTCAGGGATGCATTTAAGTTAGATGGAAAGAGTATGACTCATTCAAATCTTGTTTTTAAAATTTATTAGGAAGATCCACGATCCACAGCAGGGCTCAATCTTGGATCAATTATTGCCCACTAAGAATTAAGAATGCCTTGACTCTTCTATCAATTCCCCATAATTATGAGTTTTTTCCAGTCTGGCTGGTGAGAACAGGCACTTCCCTGACACTATAAGAACTGGGCACTTTTCTGTAATCCTTTCAGATGACCCCACATATACACACCCCACTACCCTCAACTTTAGGTAGTTTACTCACCATCATGCTTTGGCCAGTGCTTGGCTGAATACATGGGGAGAATCTTCTGCACATCTGTGGAATTCTCCTTCTGTGCAGTTTTCTCCTTGCTGATCTGTACTAGGAACTCTACCTCCTTGGCCTCATTAGACTCTCAACTTTATCTCCTCAACATGGGGATTTCAACATAGGATCAGTATGCATATAAGTCTGGGCATCTTACAAGGCAATACGATCACTCGATACAGGGCTTACCTTATGTGTTCTCCTGTTTTAGAGATCAGTGTCCTTTATTGCTTGAGGCCCACTATTTTAAAACTATTTTTTTCACTTTTTAAAAATATTTTGTTTCTTTTTTGGTATTTACTAGCTTAAGATGGAAGAGTACATTTGGTGTTAAATTGTCAAGTAAGGAACTGAAAAAGAATCTGGGATTTCATCTGTCTTGCAAAGTAATAAGTTAACCTATCATCGTTTCACAGATAGCAGCAGAGAAACATGAGATGTCTGCGTTAGTGACAAAAGACCATTTATTACTCACAGTAAAAAGCAGCCAGAATAACATTGTAGCAGGAGTTCCTGAACCCTAATTACCACAGGTGGTAAGGGCCAGACGTTGCCTGTGCATGCAGTGGAGGCATGTGACAGGAAAGGAACTCCAAGGATAAGGGACACATTATATAGGGACTGTCTGAAAATATGCACATCCTCCCCACTAGAGAGACACTATCTTTATTATCTTGGAATTTAAGCAAATCTCTCTGGAAAGAGGCAAGGACTGCGTCATTTTTACTCTATTGGAATTTCATTAGGGAAGAGAATGGCTTTACTATTTGAAAATGTAAATAAATTTGCTTCAGAGGGAGTTCTTGTCTCTATCTTTCCAGAGTTATGTGCTCATACAGATTTTTTTTTTAGAAGATAGCCCTGCATGGCCTCTTACTGCCTAGATGTGTAGAAACATGTGAGAGATTTATGGTGAAATTGTCTTTCAACATCTGATCCCTGTTAGACCATTTTACTTGGAAAGGAAAGCCTTTATAGCTTCTTAAGAAAGCATAAGGATACACTTTGATAAGGTTTAGAATTGAAGTTAGGGTTAAACTATGATACCAAATCTAAAAATAATATATGGCAATGGGCATCTACATGCCCTCAAGATTTTCAGGATGAGAAAACTTTAGACACAAGATAACCTACTATGTAGATATACCTGCCAAAGCATCTCTGTTAAATGTGTGTTCGCTCAGGTCCCAATAAAATAATTTACAATGAACAATGCATGACCACTTAATAACAAGAAGTTGGGGACCTCACTCAGTCAAGATTATCTCATGGATTAGAAACTTTAAGAAAATAATCCTCCAGCATTTGAAGTGTATCAGATTCAACTATAGTTCAGATTAAATTTTAGATATAAACAACTCACTCTAGACCAACTGAATCAAGATAGTTTGGGCATAACATCTATATAATTAAAAAAAAAAAGAACTGAACAAAAGAAAAGTATTCTACAGATAATATTGGTGAATTTCAAAGAGAGAGGAAAACTGAAGATGGCAGTTGTTTCATCTGTGCCGGAAGGAACCGTGACTTTCATCAGTGAGAATGGGATTTCACAGCACTTAAGAAATAACAATTGGGACTCAATATTATCAGTAACTGTGCTTGCTGCCTCATATTAGATGGAGCAGTCCATATGAGTTTCTGCACCAAAAGGTACAAAAAGAAATTACAGAATCATTATCAACATGCACAGTGCTTCGGCCTTCTGGTCAACTTTACAGCAATGAAAAAACACTAAACTGGTGATGAAAGATGCAGAAAGTCATTCTGGATGACAGTGGTGAAGATATGTTTAACAATTGTGCTAGCTTAGTAAGGAAAAGCTTTAGATTCAGCCTCTATTTAGTTATAAGTATGAATCAATTTCAAGTCTGAGAAGTATTTGTACTTAAGAATTTCTGAATACCTTTTATAAGCAAGCTCTTGGAATGTTTGAGTATTCTGACAAAGCAGCTTCAGATTTAACAGAAAGAGCTAGGCTGTTAGGAGATGTCTTTAGATCAGTGGTGTGAGTACACTGTCTAAAGATTGATAGAACTACAGAAGAGTCAGGAGTACCTTCAAAGTATGTGAGAGTGAACAATCCAGGAAAATGGGCAGCAGCAATGAAAGAGATTCAGCCTGACAACAACAGCATAAATGGACCTGTAAAGAGAGAGATTTGAGGTACCCAGCTAGAGCAACGTTTAGAGATTAAGATGATTAAACTGCTGAAGCTTGGAGTAAATTAACTGAAATGCAGATAGAAAGATTGGGTACATTGCAAACCCGAGACTAGAAGACTTTATCTCAAAGTTTTAGGCACCAATTTTTGTGTGTTCAAAGGCAAAGATACATTTAAAAAATATTTTGATTCTATTTATCAATCTATTTATTATAGCTGATATGTTGGTAAGAACATCAATCAATATAAAAATGTACACAAAATATATTATTGTCTAGAACATTTAATTGTACAAAATGATACTAAAAAGAAAATTATTTGTGATTTTTTTGAATTTTATATTAGTTTACAATTTACAAATTGCTTTCATATGCATTATTTTATTTTAAATTAACATTACTCATAGGTAAAAACTATAGCATAATGAAATAGTCCTTAAGGACACATAGATTTTATATGTCAGAAGTCACTGGAATTTAGACTAATAGGTCCCAAATTCAATGATTTTTCCAGTGTACAAAACAGTCTCTAAATATCATAAAACATTTTTATATGTCTAATATTATTTATAGAAGCTTGGTATTCTAAACTTATATTTTAACTGGCTGGAAACTGTATTTTCCATATTATAAGAAAGAAAGAAATTATAATTATATCAGACAATTATTCTTTTGTAATCATCTTATATATCAAGTACTTTTCATATTTTAATAAAGTATGGGTAAATATTACTTTACTCCTTGATAATATTGTAAAATGAACCAAAGCAAAATTTAAAGTATCAAGTTCAATTTCACCTTACAATTTTAGGTGAAGTTAAAATATCAAAGTTGACACAGTATAAATATATTAAGTATAGTATACTTAAGATCTTCCAGGGCATCTGCCTTCTGATAAATTGCACAGTTCTTATTTAGGATGATTGTCAGGGCACCATTTCAATGCAATAAATCTTAATGACTCTACCATTGATTAATTGCTTGCCTAATTGTGAAAACTGAATTAAATAAATTAGGAGCAAGAAAAATCAATTTGTCAGCCTCACAGCCCAATTAAGTTATAAAGTTGACAAATACAGATTCCAAGTTTAGGGGAAAAAAAGAAAATCTTCAAATGTCTTTTGGTAAGCCCCAACTTTTGTTTAATTAAGAAGTAAGTTAAACTTCCTTCAGACAGTAATAGTCACTATAAAAAAATTCAACTTGATTCTTTTCTTGTTTTTAACATCAAGTTCAATCTTTCAATGAGTTTCTCAGATTTAATTTTTCTCAGCTTTTTTCTCATCCCTATTCATTTTTATCACTCTTTTTTCCCTGAATCTGGACTTTGAACTTCTCCAATCCTCATGCACACTACGGCTAATTAGTTTTTCACATGATCTAGTGGCTTTCCATGGAACATACAGAACAGTCAGCCTTCCAATCATGAGCTCAAGTTTCTACATGGTCAAATGACAGATTTATCTCATTTTGCCTCTGTACTACCACTGCCATTGCTCAACTGTCAAAATTGCTATTTTTCCCAGACATATTGATCACTTCTTTCCTTCTACCTATCTCATTCTATCATCACAGCTGATTTCAATGACATCACCACAATTAATATTTACATTGCACTTTCTATATTCCAGAGACTGTTCTAGGGACTTTACATGTAATACATTATTTAATCTTCACAAAAACCTTCGGAGGTGGGTACAATTATTTTCACTATTTTGCTGTTGAGAAAATTGAAATGTGGAGTGGCAAAGTCTCCACAACTAGTAAAAGGTGGAACTAGGATTAGAATCTCACCAGCAGGACCACATCATGAGTTTCATGGGAGATACGCAATTTAGTCTTCCTCCATAGGGAAAATATAAATACGTTAAATAAACAAACAAACAAACAACTGTTTTACTACTGCCATGACACAAACATAAATATGTTGA
The DNA here is from genome assembly GCF_057876585.1 of Rhinolophus sinicus. Lineage (NCBI taxonomy): Eukaryota > Metazoa > Chordata > Mammalia > Chiroptera > Rhinolophidae > Rhinolophus > Rhinolophus sinicus. The sequence continues at coordinate 174,388,120 of NC_142516.1, forward strand.
TATTGTATATTAAAATATTTTCTTTGCTATTAAAGTTCATTTTTATAAGAAATCAAAACTTTTCTCTTGTTCTGTAAAAGCATTATGGCCCCACGCCTTGGACAACTATACCTAATGTATAAATCAGCCCCGCTCCTTGTTTGATGCCAGTCTGGCCTCTTAAACACTATGTGTAATATGTTTTCTGAGTTCTTTAGATCTAAAATCTTATTCCCATCTTTTAAATTTCATTCTATTTTATCTTGTAACACTCATTATATGAGGCTTCATGATATAAGGCTTCATGATATGAGACTTCATGAGACTTTATACACCTTGATTTTCTTAATACATTATTGACTTTTAAGGATATGAACTTTTAATATGTAATTTACCATTGATATCATGGTGCCTATCAGTGTCTCCCATATTCTGTAAATTTCTGTGGTATTTTTGCACAAAGCAGTAAATACCAAATCTTTATTAAGCACTTTCATTACTTTAATACTAGTAATGAATGTAAATATAACTCAAATAATTCATATCAAATTAAACAAAAATCACTGGCCTAAAATACTCAGGAATCATTTAATAATTACTTCTTCAGGTTACAGTTTTCTCCATGTTCTGCATTATCACAATTTATACATCTTACAATTTTTTAAAGGAATTCAGAAATACATAATATTTTACATGGACTTATTCCAAAAGACATTTTGCTGAATGTTTTCAATTGCTGTGCATTTGATATGTGGATTGTCATTTGTAAATTCCTCAGGAAAATGTAGCAGTGATTTTATATGGAAGGCTTTGTTTCTATATTAAAACAATAGTATATTCAAGAATGTCTTAGAAACATGCAAGTCCCTTATCTACTTTAAGCATTCCTGATTCTTTAAGCATTTAACTCATTCCTACTATACGTCATTCCTACTATACGTATGCTGGGAAAGCTGATGTTCAAGTACTCAAAGATACAGCTTTTAATACTCAGCTTCAATTGGACTGGTCCCACCCTTTGTTAAATATTTTCAATGTCAAACTTACAAAATAATTACTGATAAATGCTTAAAGGTATTTCTTTTAGCAGGTGCATTTACATCTTAGAAGAAAATTACCTAAAGCAGAAAAACTTTTAAAATCTTAAGAATGTCCTTAAGAGAATTTTGAAAGATTTTGTACTTAGAGAAGGAAATATATTAATGGTATAAGACGTACCAATACTTTTCCACCTTTACCTCCCAAGAAGTCAACTGATTTCTCTGTGTTTATAATATCTCCAGCAAATATTGCTGCCAGTGTTGAAAGGATACAGTATAAAATCAAATTTTGATCACTATAATCAACGTATCACTTAACTGGCAAATTTTTGCTTCAGTGAAGATGTGCCAATTAAAATTTTACTGTACTTTTTTTTTTACATGCACACTCAGCTCATATCTCAATTTCCATAAACCACTCATGAAATACAAAAATTTTCAGACTCAATTAAGTCCGTTTGTGCTTCATTAAGTATAAATACATTACCCAATTCCTGTTAAGTTTTATGGATATTTTTAACTGGCTTAGACTTTGTTAGTTGGATACAAAATCATCTTGTCTATGATATTTTAGAATATGAGGTAGAACCATTTCTAGTAATGGAAACTCTTTAAAACTTTATATAAATGTATAAATTAAATATATTCTGTCTTAATGACCATTTACCGTAAGATTTATGACATTTTAAAGACGTTAGAGTATAATATGCATAGGTATTACATGGTCCATGAATTGTTCACTCTTTTGTTTTCTGACATTGATTTGCCCTATTATAATCTTTAATCTACAGAGGAATCTATTGCCAACAGAGGGTAAACTCTCATATAGAGACAAATGGAGAACTACTCAATAATGCTATTTGGTTATGCCTATAAATGTGATATTAAGACATTTCAACACATGCTAATTTAAATGGGATCTAATGAAATGATTTTTAACCTTGACTAATCAAGAGAATCATGCACGGAAACTGTTCAAAACAGTGATTAACAAGCCCTACCCTTTTGTAAATAAATTTCTTTCTAAGGACACAATTGGGGAAATCTGTTCTTTTAAAATTTTCTTAAGATGATTTTAATGAGAAGATTAGTTCAAAAGAATGAAGGGCTCCTTATCAATGGACTTTAATATAAATGATACAAAACTCTAGAAATTTTAATTTTATTGATAATCATTTTATAGTGCAAGAATTATTTGGAAAGTGTAAATGAAGGAAATAAGAGGCTACTAAGATTAACAAGAAGAAGCCGGTACGAAGGAGAAGGAATTTCAAAGTGAAACAGTTCAGAAGTCTCATGGAGTCTGAGCAGAGAGGAAGCTCCACAGCGGCAAACCAGAAAGTTGTGACTGATGAAAGTAGTAGGTGAGATAACATGAAGTTGAAAAATATTTCAGAAATCACCTAGAGTTGAGGAACATTTTAACCAAAGTTATCACACACACACACACACACACACACACACACACACACACACGCTTAAGAGAAGCAAAGATCAAATCAAAGCCAGAAATTTGAGTTGATGCTTGCACTGTTCTAACAAGGCATCATTAAGATCAATTAGACAAGGTATGTCCTAAGACAGATCCTTTTTTAAATAAATTTTTCAATTAGAGTTGACATTCATTAGTATTTTATATTAGTTTCAGGTGTACTGCATAGTGGTTAGAGATTTATAGAATTTACGAAGTGATCCCTCCAATAAGCCTAGTACCTACCTGGTGCCATACATAGTTATTGCAATATTATTTACTGTATTCCCTTAGTATTCCCATCAGGGATGTACTGATCATTACATCCCTGTGACTATTTTGTAACTACCAATTTCTTCTTAATTTCTTTACCTTTTTCACTCCGTCTCCCAAGCTCCTCCCATCTGGCAACCAGCTGTTTGTTCTCTGTATACATGAGTCTGTTTCTGTTTCATTTATTCATTTATCTTGTGTTTTAGATTTCACATATAAGTGAGATCATATAGTATTTGTCTTTCTCTGACTTATTTTATTTGCATAATACCCTCTAGGTCTATCCATGTGGTACAATTGTAAAATTTCATTATTTCATTATGGCCGAATAGGAATAATAATCCATTGTATATATGTACCACCTCTTGTTTTATATAATCTTCTATTGATGGACACTTAGGTAGCCTCCATATCTTGGCTATTGTAAATAACCTGCAATGAACATAGGGATACATATATCTTTTCAAATTAGTGTTTTGGATTTCTTTGCATAAATACCCAGAAGTGGAATTGCTGGGTCATAAGGTAGTTCTACTTTTAATATTTTGAGGAACCTCTATACTGTTTCCATAGTTGCTAAACCAATTTGCAATTCCATTTGCACGAGGGTTCCCTTTTCTTCAAATCCTTGCCAACACTTGTTTGTTGGATTATTGATGATAGTCTTTCTGACAGCTGTGAGGTGGTTTCTCATTGTGGTTCTAACTAGCATTTTCTCTGATGATTAGTGATGTTGAGCATCTCTTCATATGTCTGTTGGCCATCTGTATGCCGTCTTTGGAGATGTGTCTATTCAGGTCCTCTGCCCATTTTTAAATCAGTTTGTTTGTTTTTCTGATGTTAAGTTGCATGGGTTGTTTATAGATTTTGGATAGTAACCCTTATTGGAAGTATAATTGGTGAAAATCATCTCCCATTCAGTAGGTAGGTTTTTTGTCTTTTTTTCATTTTGTTGACAGTTTCCTTTGCTGTGCAAAGACTTTTTAGTTTGATGTAATTCTGTATGTTTATTTTTTTTTTTCCTATGCCTGAGGAGATACATCAGAAAAAAATTACTAAAGGTAATGTCAGAGAGTTTACTTACTGCCTGTTTCCTTCTAGGAGTATATGGTTTTGGGTCTTACATTTAAGTCTTTAATCCATTTTGAGTTTGTTCTTGTAGCTAGGATAAGAAGGTGGTCATGTGGTCTACTTTCATTTTTTTTTCTTTTGCATATATCTGTCCAGTTTTCCCAACACCATTTATTGAAGAAACTATATATTATTGCCTCCTTTGGCATATATTAATTGATCATGTAGGCATGCCTTTATTTCTGGGCTCTCTATTCTCTTCCATTGAGCTTTGTGTCTGTCTTTATGTCAGTACAATGCTGTTGTGATTACTATAGGCTTGTAGCATAGTTTGATATCAGGTATTGTGACACGTTTAACTTTGTTCTTCTTTCTCAAGATTGCTGTGGCCATTCAGGATCTTTTGTGGTTCCATATAAATTTTAAGATTATTTGTTCTAGTCTGTGAAAAATGTCATTGGTATTTCAACAGGGATTGCACTGAATCTATACATTGCTTTGAGTAGGATGGACATTTTAACAATGTTGTTTTTTTCTTATCCATGAGCACGGTATACACTTCCATTTATTTGTATCTTGTTCACTTTCTTTCTTCAATGTCTTATAATTTTTCAAGTACAGTTATTTTACTTCCTTGGTTAAGTTTATGCCTAAGTATTTTAATTTTATTTTATTTTTGATGCAATTGTAAATTGGATTATTTTCTTAATTTCCATTTCTGATAGATCATCATTGGTGTATAAAAAGGCGACTGATTTCTGAATACTAATTTTGTATCCTGCTACTTTACTAAATTAATTTATCAGTTCTAATAGTTTGGGTTTTTTTGTTTGTTTGTTTGTTTGATAAAATATTTAGGGTTCTCTATATAGAGTACCATATTATCTGAAAGTAATGAAAGTTTTACTTCTTCCTTTCCAATTTGGCTGCATTTATTTATTTTTCTTGTCTAATTGCTGGGGCTAGTACTTCCAAGACACATCCTTTCAATAGTCTCTGCTTATTTTTAACCACATGATGGTTTTATTTGTTATTTAACTGAAATTCAGAATTACATGGGAATCATAGCTTAACTCTCATATATTTTCCTCTGAAAAACATACAAGTAATCCACAATTTAATTTGGCTTAGGAGTTACTTTGTGCAGAACTGTTTTTTTTAATACAATTTCAATAGCCACATGTTATTATTACAATATATAAAATGTTATTGAGAAATTTATGTGATTGGATAGAAAATATCATATTAATGTAATGTATAATTTAACTATGATTACTCTAAAACAAAACCCTCATAAAGAACATTCTATTTCACCTATATTTTTCAAATATCTATACATTCTTAAAATGTGGTTTTAATATTTCATATAGCAGAAAAACAATCAAACAGAAACCTATGTTATCATAGAGATGTTATGAGGTTCTTTATATTAAGCATACATAAAATTTCATCAGGTACCATATATGTATGTATGTATTTATTTATTTATTCACTAGACCAATACTTACCGTGTTTCCCCGAAAATAAGACCTAGCTGGACCATCAGTTCTAATACGTCTTTTGGAACAAAAATTAATATAAGACCCAGTATTATACTATATTATATTATATTATATTATATTATATTATATTATATTATATTAAGATCTGGTCTTATATTATAGTAAAATAAGACCAGGTCTTATATCAATTTTTGCTTCAAAAGATGCATTAAAGCTTATTGGTCCCGCTAGGTCTTATTGTCGGGAAAACACAGTATCAAGTGCATTCTCAGGGCTAGGCAACATTCTATGATTTGGACATGCAGATTTAAAGCATGTTTTCTCTCCTTAAATTTCAATGTTTATAACAACAACAAAAGTAGTATAATTTAGAGTGATAGTGTCAGGATTGAAACTGTGAAGGTGCACTGTGGGTTTCATGAAAGGTCACATATTTCAGATTAGATGGGACTAAGGGCAGTTGGCTAAAGAATTCACATCTGATCAATGTTTCGAATGATGTGTAGAAGATACCCAGATGAAAATGGGTTGAACAAAGAGATCCAAATAGTAATAGTGTAGAAATCCTTCCTTCATCTCTCAATGTTGGTTTAACTTTGTTCTATGAAACTCATTTTTTCTCTGGCCATGGATACAATCTAAGTAGGGTGCAAAAGTTATCCATTTATTTTCAGATATGGAAAGTTTTCTCATATGTATGTAAAAATAATCACATAATAATTAATAAATAACAAATATTCAATTTTCCAAATGAGTATTTAAAAATAAATTCATCTATTATAATGATGGCACTTTAAACTTTAGCTGAAATCAAAGGGGACACTTTATCCCTTAAACTGGATGTTGTGAAAAGGAAGGAATCTTGGTTGGCAGACTTTATTTCTCCACCTGGATTGCCCCTATTTCCTCATCATAGTTTTCTGAACTTTCAGAGGTCAAAGTAAGGAAGAGAGAGAAAGTCTTTCTTGTATGACACAGTGTAACCAGGTGTTTGTTTATTCTGGCCATGTCAAATGTTTTAAAAGACCATTCCAGTATACTCCTGGAATACTTCTCCCACTTCATTATGCTTACTTTGGACATTCAGTATTAACCCTCCATACCTGGTGGTCCACAATGAGCATGTCTCTGATCCTTCCTCAAAGCGAGAGCACTAAGGCCCCAAAGGCTGCTGTGTAATCACTATCACAACACAATGCTGCCCTACATACAGCTCTGCTCTTTGCCTTCCCTCCCTCCTTCCTTCTCTGTTCATGTGTGTGTTGCTTCCAAAGACAATCACTATCGGTTTTTCATTCTTAACTTTTTAATTTTCTGTGATGAAGCTATGAGACCCAGGATCACAAAAAATGCTACTTTTCACCTTCTTTCCTGATTTTACATTTGGGTTAGCACTTTTCTTTGAAATACGCAATCATTGTTATTTTTTTGAATGTATATTCAGTTAAAATTGAAACTTCAACAAACTGCTCCATAAACAACACCACTTAAACATTTAGTATATGCTTGATATTGAGAAATACATACATTATCAATTTAATGTTCAAAGCAGTCTTATACCATGTTTCCTCGAAAGTAAGACCTAGACAGACCATTAGCTCTAATGAGTCTTTTGGAGCAAAAATTAATATAAGACCCGATATTATTTTATAGTAAGATAAGACCAGGTCTTGTATTAATTTTTGCTCCAAAAGACACATTAGAGCTGATGGTCCGGCTAGGTCTTATTTTCAGGGAAACACGTCATTATTATCATGGCAATTCTATTGTAGAAACTCCTTTAGAAACAGAAGAATGATTTAAATTTTTTTGGCCAGAAAGAGGGGACAGTGAAGAGATTCGTAATTTGGACATGGTAAAATCATTCCCAGCTGACAGTCATGGCCAGCAGTTGAACCACGGTAAACAGCCAGAAAACACCAGCATATAAGAACAGAGAAGGTACAGACAGGAGCTCTGAGAATCTTTCCAATTGCCCACACATCTCTTTTCTTCTCTCTCTCTCTCTCTCTCTCTCTCTCTCTCTCTCTCTCTCTCTCTCTCACACACACACACACAAACCACACAAACACACACACACCCCACAAACACATTTAAATGGAATGCTAGTTAAGGGAACTCTCTGGAAAGCACAGAACTTTTGACTTTTAATTAAGCAAATATTTTTGGAACACTGAAATTTCAAGTACTGCTTGTAAACATGACAAACTATTCTTTCCTGGAAGATAAAGGCTGAAGCATCATTTTAAAAATTATTTATTTAGGAAACAAAGTCATTTTCTTATAATCAATGTGCTTTTATGATGGAAATGTATCAAATAAACCACAGACTTGAATATCCTGGGCAATTTTAATACCAAATAAGAGTGTATTATTTAAAATTTTATGGGGCAGAATTACAAAAAGCCTCAGATACTGAGGTTTTCAAAACTATCTCCTGTTGTTTCTACAGGAAAAGACATCAAAAAGCTGAAGCAAACGAAGGGAGTAAGGAAAGCAAATGCATATTTAAGAGTAGTAATAAAGGTAAGATGACTTTTTTACTCCTCATTTCTTTTTGCTAAGCGTGGGAGTAGAAAAGACAAATGTAGTTTGTCAATTGAAGCGTAGAGTATGTTTATCCATGTATATAGGAGATATTTCTAATGTGTTTTATAACCTCATGAAAGAGAGATACCCTTGAATTTACAAGAGAGAAAAATAGACCATCTCCAAGCAACTACTTCTATGATTGAAATCAGCACATTCTAGCTTTGCTATCGAGAATACACTTACGCACAATAAGACACTCATTTCCTAACAGTGAGAAGAGACTAGGTAGTTTTCTTTATTAGAACATATGCTTAATGTAGGATATGTTCAAGGCTTTTACACATGTCCATTGGGCCTCAGCCTCAGGAAAGATGGATGGGTCCAAGACAAGAAGAATGTAAGTAGTGATTATCATGCCCCAAAGGTCTATATATTTCCTGGAAGCCCTTGGTCCTTGCCCCCCATCTTTATCTTTCTGAAGTACAACACCTGACATCAGGGGAACTTCAGATATTCAGTTGAATGGGAGCTACTGAACTCTGGGGGGCTCACATAAATAATATCTTTAAATGTGTGCCATCAATTATTTTTCTTCATATCATATTTGACAAACAGGACAGGTATTTGCTCCAGGAAATTTTTCAGTTCTGATAATGTTGATTTTTTTTGTGTGTGTTTTTAAAGTAAATACCACTAAAGAAACTGTTTGATTCATTTCAACATAGAAAGCTCATATAAAATTGAAAGGTTTGAATTATTTTAAATCATTGTGTATTGCTCATGGAGAATGAAATTTCCGTGCTAATTTTTTTATTAGTACTTTAATTTGGAAGGTAGGAGACATCTACAAGATTTAAAATTATTGGAGCATTTCAAATCTTTATAAGCTTTTCAGTAAGGTTGTGGTTATCATTCTAGGCTTGTAAAATAAAACACAAAATATAAATTATTTAAGTGTTGCATACATTAGGGGAATTGTTTGTCTTTCAAACTGGCATTCATGAAAGAAGATTAGAATTGTGTTATAAAGAGGAAATTATTTTCTAATAAAAATAGTAACGATTTTATATCATGATAAAAGTCAGATATTTATTTTTGTCAATTCCTGTTGACTTGTATATTGATAATATCATTTTTACATTGTCAATTTTTGAACAATTTTATTCAAATAGTGTTTCCCAATAATTATCATCAAACCAGATTGATGTCTCCAGTGGCTGTTCTCTGTCTTAGTCCTATCTTGTTAACAGTATAATAATGATTTGGACGATGACCTTGGAATAATGTGTGATAAAAAGTAGATAGGGATTAAGTGATTGAATAAGAAAAAAAAAGAATGTTGCTATTCAAGAAGACCTTGTGACAATAAATTGTATCTAAGAGGAAACATTTTAAGAAAAATAAAAAGACTTTTACTTGAATACTAATATCTGATAAAATTTAGAATTGAAGGAAATGATTAATATATCTAAGAAAGACAAGTTGTTTGTTCACATTTTTTCACAGGAAGCTTACCATGAATCATGGAAAAACATAAAAACAAAAACAATAAAAATCCTAAATACAACTATAGTCAGGATGAATGTATGTGCAATTATGTAAATAATGGGAGTAGAAATTCCTCTCGTATATAAAATGACAAAGTAAATGTGAATTGCTTTTCTTTCTTTCAAGTATTTCTGGATGACATGTTTTTTATATTGGAAATTGCTCATATAGTGAATAATTTCAAATGACAAAGGACAGAAATCCATGTAAGGAAATACATAGAATTTAAGGATATTGCACCAGGAAAGAAAAGGCCCAATGAATGATTCAATATTTTAAGTAATTTAAAAGGCCATTGTGTGTAAATGGGATTTATTTTGTTTGTGTGCTTATTTGAAAATAGCAAACCGCACTCTGTCAACAATCAGTCAAGGGTCAGAATTCAGCTATATGGCAATATGACCATACCTAAGGACGATGAAGATCAGAAAATAAGAGAGGAAAGAGTAGTTTTGTGAACAGCTGGGTGCTCTTTGCCACATGCAAATATGTTTAAAAAGTTCAAGAATTTGATGGCTGGTAACTTGGAAATAAGTTGGCTGCATGACATTCTAGGTTCCTTCCAACCTTGAGATATAGAATATAAATTAAAGAGGAGTGAAAACGTATGGTTGCCAGTTAGAATGTAATAACTTCTCCACACTGGTCAATGTTCATTTAAGAACAATGACGCATTAGTAATATATATCTGTTGAACAAATTACTCCCAATTTAGTAGCCTAGAACAATTATTCATAATATCACACATTTCATAGTTATGAAACTGGGTTTGGCTCAGTTCTGTGGTTCTGGTTCAATGCTCCCAACAAGGTTGCGGTGAAGGTATCAGCCAGGGCTGTGGTTTCATCTAAAGGCTCAAATAGGGCAGATTGAGTTTTAAGCCCATTCAGGTGGTTACTGGCAACATGTGGGCCTACATGGTTTTGTGGACTGATGTTTCCATTTCTTCTATGGCGGTTGCCCGGGACTACCAAAAGTTCCATGTCCTCCATGCTGCCCTCACCACTTGGATTCTGACTTCATTCAGAGAAAGCAAGCAGGTAAGCAAAAGAGAACACCAAAGACAGAAGCCATGGTCCTTTAGTAACCTCATCTCAGAAGTGACATCCATTCATTTTCATCATATTCTGTTCACCAGAAATGAGTTAATAGGTTCTGACCATATCAACAGGTGGAGACTATGTCAGGGTATCAGTAACAGGAATTGGTATTCATCATGGGTCATTCTATATGCCATCTGCTACAAGTGGATGCAATCATTTTGTATATGAAGGGTTTTGTCATTATCAAGGCAAATCTAAGTTAAAATATAAAACATTACTGTTTCCTTATTCTATAGCAAATGTTAAAAAATGACTGCAATGTTGTTGACAGATTTTAAATGACCTGGGGCATAGATATAACATTTGCTGCACAGATCTTCTTTCTTTCTTTTTTTCCAGGCGCATTTTCAAGGACCTTTGATACACAACTTCTTTCTGTTTCTCATAGGAACAAATTTTAACAATAGTTCCACTTATGGTGCACCAAAACACCTATTGGAATTATGTATCTAGGAAACATTATAGAAGAGTAGCCAAAGAGAGTGCCACACTAAACTACCGTGTTTCCCTGAAAATAAGACCTAACCTGACAATCAGCTCTTTTGGAGCAAAAATTAATATAAGACCCGGTTTTATTTTACTATAATATAAGACCTGGTCTTATATAAGATAAGACCAGGTCTTATATTAACTTTTGCTCCAAAAGATGCATTAGAGCTGATTGTCCAGCTAGGTCTTATTTTTGGGGAAACAGTAACACATAAATGTGTGTGTGTGTGTGTGTGTGGTAGGGGAGTTTCCTTCTTTTATGTAAACCTTAGAATCTTCTGCAAGTTATTTTACCCCTTAAATCATTCCTTAGAAGAGCTGAAATTTACCTGTAAAAGATCTCAATGTATTGTAGAGATGAGGAAATTATCTTGTTATTTAATTGGGTAATATTCTATATATGTTTACATACATATGTAATTACATACATATGATAAATATATATATATACATAAATGCATATATGTATGGGTTATGAAACATGCTGTGTATATACTTGCATAATGCACATATGTGTATGCAAATTATATGTGTATGTTATGTAATGTATGTACATTATATATATTATAGAGCATACGTGTGTGTATATACGTACATACATATACACATACGTATATATGAATTTTGTAAATTCTTCATACATTTGAAATGTTTCTAGCTTAGGAATGCAAAATATGCTTTTAAAGTGCATTTGAGCATTAACATCCTTCATATAGGGAATTCAAAAGGACATGAATTAGAATTAAAATTCTAATTTACCTACTAAAATGAGTTTCCAACTTCCTGCAGTTATACTTAAAAAAAAACTTTATTCTTTTGCTTTATGAATAAATGGAGACCTAAATTATTTTTCATAATGTCTGCAGTCCAATCCACTCCTATCTGAGGCTTATCCATCCTCTGGCTATTATTCTGTCAATCCTGATTAATTCTAAGAACAGGATAGTCTCCTGGTTTCTTTTTATTTCTGGTGCTGAAGCCAACACACAGCATTTTTAAGATTTAAAACTCTTATTATGAAAAGTTTCATATGTAGAACAAAGGTAAAGAGAATAGGACAACATATCTTCATAAGTTGTGATTTAGTTTAAACTCTCAAGATTTTTTCAAACCTGCTTCATCTAGCTTTTATTGTTATTATTGACTATGTACTTTAAGAAAATCCTAATACCAGACCTCATGTTTTTCACCTAACATACCTCATTATGCATCTGTTAAAAAGTCTTTGTTTGCATGACAAGAGCAATAAAAATACACCTAAAAAATAATAATACCCACTATTCTTTACATATTTAAAGATCCCTAGTAGTCTCACATCTGTTATTCTTTTGTTTGTTTATTCAAATCAGGTTCCAAGCAAGGTGCATACAATGCTTTCAATTATTGTGTCTCTTAAGTGTTTTCTCTACCATGTCATTGACTTGTTGAGGAAATTTCATCAATTATCTCAGAGAATGTCTTACATTCTGGATATTTTTTCCCCCTCATGATGCTATTTTACATGTTCTTCCATTTACTATATGTCATGTAAGCTAGAATTTGTGATTCATGATTTTATTTGATTTAGTGTCCACATTTGGTGTAAGAATACATCACTGCTGGTGTTGTGAACTTCATATTCCATCACATTAAGGGGGCATATATGTCTGGTTTTCCCTCTTAGTGATCTGAAGAATAATCTGCAGGTTGAGGTGATGGCAGGCAGCTTCCATGTTTCCCACCATCCATCTTATATTTTCACAATTATCTTAAATTAATTATTTCACTAGAGGCTGCAAAATTATGATTTTCTTAGTCTACAGTTTTTTCCACATTTATTAACTGGAAGTCTATTTTTTACATTGGCAGCAAAGGTCATCTATCTGCCTATCTTGTGTCAGCCACACAGTGGTTGGTGGTTGGCTACTCCTGATTATGTCATGGAATTTGCAAAGATTTCCTATCATCAAATTTTGTCAAAAAATGTAGCATCAGTAAAGATTGATCAGAGAAGTAGAACCATGAAAATTTTATACGATCAGAAACTTATGAACTTATGATACAGATTTTATTCAGACAATTGTGGGAACTGTTTAACCAATTTAGCCTTCTTTTTTTTTTCAGTCTGCAGCCTGAAGTAAGCAGACAGGTAGTTGGGAAGAAAAAATGGACAAGAAAGGAGAAAAGAAAGGACAAATTGGTCCTTCTGAAGATGAATGGCATCCTTGTCAGTCTCTCTCTACTCCCAAACCCACAGCCTAGATATGCAAGAGTCTTAGGAGAATCTGGCTGTCTTCTTCACTGAGCTAAATGTACACCTGGTCCAGGAGAATGACAAGAACTGGAGGTTTGCAAACTCAGATGCTGCCCCAGACAACAGGGTAAGAAAGCAGATAAACCACCCAAATGTAATGACAACATTCTTCTGCTCTCCTCCAATCTGATGAGTGCAATCAAAATGAAGCTATTTCACTTCAGCCTTCCAAATTTCACACAAAATATGATCTAGACTTACCCTGGACTGTGCAGAGCAGGACATTCTGGCAAATGTAATTTAAACTTAACTAAACTGATGGAATATAAATCTAACACAGATGTCATCCATTATATGATTTTGTTTTTTAAACCAATTGGTTTGTTTAAGAAAATTTGGGAAAAGATTCATGCAAAAAGGTTGCTGTCACCACCACCACCACCTCTTTTTTTCTTAAGTCATGAGAAACCAAATTACTACAAAGAAAATGGCAATAGTGTTGACAAATATTTAGAGTTATGAATAATCAATGTTACAAATAAAGTGAGAATGAAAACAACTCTCTTGTATGATTTCATTTTCTTTCAGAAAACGATAAAGTCATAATGACCAAAATTATTAATTTTTGAATCAAACAGACCTGAGTTTGAATCCCAGATCTGTCATGTACTATTGATAGGATCTCTGTTAGTTCACTTTATTTTCACAACTTCAGGTATTTCTCTTGCAACAATTGAGATAATAAAAGCAATTTTTCAAGGTTACTGTGCAAGGTAAATGGGACAATGCAAGTATATTGGCTGAACATACTGTTCCATTAGTGACGGCTTTAAAAACTTATTCTTTCTAGTATTACTCAACACACACACACACACACACACACACACACACACACACACACACACACACACACTTACAACTTCTAGAGATTATAGAATGCTTAGGTGATCTTGACCTGAGGTGATTAGCTTGTACATCACCGTTTGATAGGTACTAGATACTCCTCATCTTAACTCAGAATTGGGCCAAGAATGACTATTTGTCATTCTTGCCATCTTCTATCCTGACAGTATAATTACTAAGGACACACTTTCCACTTTCAAAATACATATATCATACAGAAAAAAAAAAAAAAAAAAAGCTTTATTGAATTCCTCTTGTCCATCAAACCTGTCATTCTGTCACTGATAGACTTCAGAATTCTTTTTTCCACAATTGTCCTTTTGAAGTCATAGTGGTTTTTATTTTGTAACCTATGGTTTCATGACCTGTAACAATTGATTACTTGGCTACCCTTCCCCAAGCATCTAGTCAATGAAATAAGCTAATAAGCTATAATTTTTTTTTTAGCATATGATCATCTTGCTTAAAACAAAAACAAAAAACAAACAAACAGAAGTTGAAGGGTTTTTCTTAAAAAAATATTCCAATGTTCCAATAAGTCAAATTGTCCTCTTATAGTAATAAGGGTCTTTACTACTATGTTTCCAGATCTACACAAGTACAGTCCATAGTGCAGCTCATGTATTTTATGCTTCAAATTAAAGTAAGAAAAAAAAGAGAACTGAAGCAACTTATTCACTCACTAAACATCGCCTAAGTGCCTATCTTTTGACAGGTGTTGTGTCATGCAGGATGGTTATGAGAAAAGAAAAACAGGTTCTATTTGCAAGGAAATAGTGATGCAGAGGAGACAAGACTGGTACACACACACACACATCCAAAATTTCAGACCATCTGTGAAGAAAATCTTTGGTATAAATTCAATAAAAAAATACTTTGTGAGATTACAAAAAGGTAGCAATTATGGTTTAGTCTCAAGTTTTCAAAAGATATTGCTGATGTAGTAACTTTTAAGTTTTAAAGAAGGATTTTGATATGCCAAAAAAGGGGAGAAAAGTCCAAGCCTAGATGTCAGAATGGATTAGAGTACAAGGTGCGCATATCTGCCTTACACAGAATATGTTTAGGGTCATACTTTATCATGTGGCCAGGCAAGTCTGTGAACTGTCCATGCAAAAGTACAAGAATCATAAGTGGGAGGTACATTTAAGAAGCATGAGAAAAATCCTCAAAACGATTTTGTATATTAGAAGCAAAGTTATGTTTTGACAGGTATATACTTGGCAAGAACAGAAACCACAGGGGAAATGTGAGATAGGATTCTTGAGAACTTAATATGAAACAAGCATACAAATAAAGGAGAAATATGTCATAGATGCTAAAGCAGGGTTTTTTGTTTTTGTTTTTGTTTGTTTGTTTGTTCGTTTGTTTGTTTTTTAGTACAGAATTATGCTTTGTATATTGGCTTTTGTCATATGCTTCCATGTAAAACTCAAGAGCTATTGAGTAGTTTGGCATTGACAATCTTAAATGCAAAAATTTCCAAATATATTATTTTACCAATAAGTAGTCTTCTATGGTAGAAACTTGATTATCTGACCACAGAGTTAGGAAGAAAATGGTTGTACATAAAGCTAGAATGCATATTTGAACTATATTTGGAGAGGTTGTTAATAAGTTCTTTTTGTTATAGCTGACCAACACGTGCCACCCCTTAAAAACATACCTTGGAGGCAAAACTTCAGCTCCAATGTTGGTTTTGTGTATAACTTTGCCCACCATTCCCTAGCTTATCAGAGTAGGGATGGGCTGTAGATCCATGTGGTGACTCTCAGTTACTCCCTCTTCCAAATTGAAAGGTGAGAATCAGAAATAAACTTAATCTCTGAGACTTACTTTATCTAATGATTTATACAAAGTAAGGAAGCTTTCTTTTACCACCAACAAAGAGAAACAAAGTCAAATAGTCGATCAAAATAATAATCTCAACACAAAGAAGACATGAAACGAGAGACCATGTGGATCCGAAAGACAGACTCGGAATGAATAAGCTTCAGTTTCTATCAGTACCAGTTTCTTATTCCAGTTCTTGTTAGCTACAACTGCCCCTCCTGCCTGCCTGTGTTTTGATCTTCCCATAAATCCACATATTGTCAAAATATAGTTCTACTGTTTTGAATACACTAGATCAAGAAATTGTCTATTATTTGAACTATGCAAAGAAAAGTCTCCTTCCCTCCAAACAGGCAAAAAAATGTTGACACTTATTTTACAGGAAACTGGATTATTTAACAAGCACGTGGTAGGATTATGATGATATTACTGATTGCTATTTTACTAATTCACTTTCTCTTCTCATCCTAAAAGCCTAGCAGTCAAAGCTTTTAATGCAGATTTACACAACCTGGATAAAGACAGAGAAGAGAAAACCATGTGATGTATTTCGGAAATGAGATAGATAAGAGGATTATAGCTGAATCATAATGAGCCAACAAAAGAGTAAGTCAGTGACACTGGGCAGTAGACAGAGGCCAACTAATACAGGAACTTTTCAACTGGGGAAGGAGTAACGTGGTAACTCTTGCTTAAATCTGAAGGGAAGATGCTAAAGGTTTTAAGCTAAGCATAACAGTATATTTTTTATGTTTCATACAACTCACCTCGGTTACTAGATAAAGAAAGGAGTAGATACACAAAATATAATACTGTTGTGGTAGTGATATGAACTAAGACAGTGTCACTGGACATTGTAATAAGTGAATGCAGTTCAGATATTTTTTTGGATACAAAGTTGTGAAGACTTGGTGAGAGGTCAGCTTAAAATAGTTAAATGTCTGATTTGGGCATCTCAAACTATAATTTGCATACTAGTCCCTTGGAGAGCTTGTTAAAACGCACAATTTTGTTAAGTGTGGAGAGGGGCCTATGACTCTGTACTTTTATAGAATCTTCCATGTGATACCCATATGTCTAGTCTGTAGGCCACACTTGGAGTGGCAAGCTCAAAGTCGTTATATAGAACATTATCTTTTAATCGTTCTTCTTCCTTTTAAATGATGTACCTTATACTTGACAAAAAGAAGAAATGGATCCATTATATAACTATGTGCCTCTAATAACTGATAATTTAGCCATTCAAAGAACTGCTAAGTTTTAGTATTATCTATTGCATGATCCTTATTGAGTTTTTAAGCAAAAAAGTATTCTCTCTCTCTCTCTCTCTCTCTCTCTCTCTCTCTCTCTCTCTCTCTCTCTCTCTTAGTCTTAATGGAGTTTGGTGGAATACGGCTATTCCTTTAACTCTAACATGAGAATCAGGAAGTGAATAAAACATAGTTTGTTTATGTTTTGACCGAGGTTACTTAGGAATTTATTTATTAAACTTTTTTAAGGTAACTTAAAAAGTTTAAGCTACCTTAAAAAATGTTGATTAATTTACCTTAAGATGTTGATTAATACCAAATTTTAGATGTTGACTTTGTTTGTATTGGTAACATAACCACTAGAGGGTCAGATCTCTAGTACTAAGTGAGTTACCTACTCCTCTACCAGTGAAGAATAGAGATAAGTCATCTAACTATAGCCTTTAAGGGTCAATTGTAAATGATAAATTACTGAATAATGCTGAATTAAAACACTGAAGAGACAATTGGAGTCAAGATGTGAAGTTATAATTATGACCACATTCTTAATAAAACAGACCTTGGTTAGACTACATGAAAAAATAAGTTATAAATGTTACTATGAGAAATTCTAAAGTCTATCAGAGAATGCAGGTTCAAATGTTATTTACCTTAACAGGAATCTGTAAGAGAACCATATAAGCTACACTTTATGAATTATTTTGCTGGGTTTAACTATATGTTATAAGGATTAGAACACATTTGAGAAGTATATAAAACTTTGGTTCTAGAACAAATATCTAGTTTGACTACTTTAATTTGATTCAATTTACTAAATATCTAAAAAAGATTAAACTTGACTTAAAACTTTACGTTTTATTTATGTGTGTTTTTCAAAATATTTGTTTAGATTTAGATTCAAAGCAAGAGAAATGTCATTCTTTGATGATAATTCAATATATTCGTGATGAGACTAGTATCTGACACATAGCAGATAATAAAATCTTATTGAAATGATTTAATATGTGAAATGATACAAAGTAAACTTAATTTGTAATGAGACAATGTTTAAATTATTGTTTGCTAAACCAATAACCTTAAACTTAGTGGCTTAAAACAATGCACACTTATCTCACAGTTTCTGTTAGTCATGAGTCTGGATATGGCTTAGCTGGGTCTTCTGCAAAGCTGCAGTTAAGGGCCCTCTCTCATCTGAGGATTGACTAGGGGAGGATAAACTACCAAACACATGTGGTTATTGGAAGAATTCACTTACAAGCAGGCTAAGGACTGAGGGCCCACTTTCTTGCTAGCTATTGGTCAGAGACTGTCTTTAATTCCCGGCCATGTGGCCTACTCAGTAGGTAGCTCGCAATGGTGACTTGTTGAGAGCCAGTAAGGGAGAATGTTTCCTGGGAGGATGAGTAATAATCCTACATCATGTAATCACTATACCTTTGTCGTAGTCTGCAGACTAGAAGCAAGTCACAGGTCCCATCAACTCTCAAATGGAGAAGCACAAAAAGCGGTGCACACCAGGAATTGGGGATCCTGGGGACAATCTTAGAGTTGTCCCTCACAGTCAATGAAAATAAACAGTTTTCTTCATAATTATTGTGAGTAACTCTCCCAGGGTAAAAAAGTTTACATGAGAATGGAAACTTCATCCAGTTTATTGAGTTCTGTGTCCTCATAGGTAAACTAGATGCTCAGTCCATATTTCTTGAATAATAAAATATTAAGTGACATTTTTCTAAAAAATATTATACTCCTTTGAGTTGCAATAATAGGGCTCAGTATCATGTAGTAATTCTGTAACTCTGAATCAGACTGCCTTAATGGGAGCTCTGCCTCATTACTACTAGCTTTGTCTCTTTAGAAATAATGTAATAATAACAACATCAACAAGTTTATAGGGTTGTTTCGAGGACTGAATAACAGATAATTGCCTATGTAGGTCTTCAAACAATGCTTGGTACATAGTGAACATTCAGTATACGAGAAATGTTGAAATTGTTGTCTTGGCTGTTTTTAGATTTATTCGAGCAACTTTGATTCACTATTCTCACAAGTTAATGCTCTCACTAATCACTTGGGGATCTTGTTAAAATCTCAATTCTGATTCAGTCGGTTGGAACGTGGGCCTGAAATTCTGGGTTTCTAACAAGCTCCCAGATATTTTCTATAATGTGTCTCTAAGGAACACAATTTGAAGAGAAGGTAATTAGGTTTCCTTGGGAAAGCATTTTAATCTATGCGGGGTCCAAATATCATCAAACATTTTTTGGCAAGAAGATATAATTTTTCTTGCTTATTAGTATATGAATACATTTAATGACTCAGTTGTAAACCCACGTAGCAGTATTCTTGTACTTTTAAAATATAGGAAAGTGTTGTTTTTTTCCCCTGAATTTATTTTAATTTCTATTAAATATTCAGTTTCTTTCCCCAAGAAAATCTGATGATATTATACTACATTGATTTTAACATAATTTAGGATGATTATATTATCTGAATTAAACAATTTACAAATTCATGCTAAGAAAGTACACCAAGTAAGAGCTTACATTCACTTTCAAAACATGATAAATATTTAATTATTTTATACAAAGTTAATAGCTCTCTTTCACCTTTCAAATGAGATAGTGGAATCTAAAACTGATATTGTCTCTTAGCTAAAAAGCAAAAAGTAGGATTCTAAAGGTAGTCAACAAACCAAATACTGACATAAATGGCTTACATTTTATTAAAAAATATGAAAATGTATGTCTAAAGTATGAGGAAATTGGTACCTACAAATTTTATCCCACATATTTTAGATTCCAGGGGGAAAAATGGTATTCATTTCATGGCTACTAAAGTAGCACCCAAAAAACAAACAAACAAACAAACAAACAAACAAACAAACAGACTTTTCACCCACTCTAACGAAATATTTGTTAAATTGGCAACACAAACTCCTGTCTAAAGCCATCGTCCTCTGCAGTAAAAGAAAACTTAACTTGGATCACGGGTGTCCTACTTACAAAATTACTTTGAGGGGTGCTTTAGGCACTGTACCAATCAATTCCTCTTTCTCTAGATAAATGAGGACATCGTTGTTCATTCCAAGTCTGTTACAGTTATTTCTTTCTCATACAGAATGAATAATCAAGCCTCTCAAACTCTGAGATTAGAAACAATTCTTCTTATTAGTTGGGACATATGGCACCTTCCTGTTGTAATACAGGTGGGTGGCCCTCAGGAGTCCTCCCATTAAATCATGAACAAACATCTGGAAATTACCTGCCCCCAAACAAACCTTATACTGTAACAGTTTTTACAAGTAACAAGCTGCCTGCCAGGAAGATCCTGAAGAAATCAGAGTCAAAACAAAAGACACCATTAGGCTAGGTAATGCTTCTTAAAAGGAGAGCTCAAAGTGTTTTCTGATTCCACTGAGCAAACTCCACAAAAGATTATGCTTTTTCTTGGAAAGCAATACAAAACAAAATGAGATGTTTCTTATAACTCCTGTGAAGAGAATCAAGGACTAAAGGAGGTTTGTAACCATCTTTCCGTTTAGCAGGTATCTGCCTTAGGAAATACCAACGCTTTTACAGAAGTTAAAAAATAGGTTCCAGCTAATGTGATGAATTTAATACAACCTCGTATTTTCACTCAGAGTTGAAGATCATTTTTAAAGAAGACAAGTTGTCTTTATATCTGGTTCCTTCAGGCTGTTCCTAATGACCCAGCTCTAAATGGAGAGTAATCTCATCAGACTGTGACTTTAGATGCAGCGACTCCAGTAGCCATTTGGCATTTCCAGGTTTCCCTTAAAGAGCGCTGATTGTTAGCAGTAATAGGAGTTGGAGCATAGATATAAACAAATTATCTGAAATCACTTGGCAAGGCCTGATCCAAGACTAGAGGAGCTCAAGGGAAGTGACAGGCAGTCTAATTAGGGTCAGTGGTTAGACTCAGGTCCATCTCTGTGCTAAGTGGGTTATTTTGCACAATGCTCACCCCCCTTCTCATTCTTTCTTCAATGAACATTATTAAGAACAGGTCACTCTATAATGATAACTTATCACCGGCTTACTTTTTAGGTCAGTTATATTATGAATACAGAATTCTAAAATGTCAACTATTTCTACATGATTAAATGAGGTTGTTGTATGTATTTGTATTACTTATATTATGGTCTTAATTGTAAGTTGTTACTATAGGACTGACTTTTATTGACGCTATATATTTTCCTAGCAGTCATAGGGGCTTAGGACAGGACACTATTCAAAAAAGCATGGCCCCTGCCCATAGTCAAATCACCATGCATAGGAATTCTGTTTATAGAAAAGGATGGCATCGTTATTGGGGTGAATTATATTGTCGACCATGCTAGGAAAGAACCTTCTCTTAACATATTGAGAGTGTCCATCTGAGTCCTCAGAGAAACCTTAATACTTCCCAGCCACGATGTCTACCAGTTAATGATCCAGCCTGTTAATGGTGAAGAATGGAAAAAGGTGCTCTTTAGTATTGGCTTCTTAATTAATTGTACTGTGCATTTTTAATTACCAAGGTATATGAAAAATAGAGCTGATTAGGTCATGATCACACCCACACTGGAACAATGTAGAGGTAGACAATCTGATATCTAAATTTTAGACTCTATGCCTATAACTCAATGTGAGTAAATTTTACAAATTGTGGAATCACTCTAAAATCCAAATACTTTTAATATAAAAGGTGATTATAAAAATTTTAAGATTTACATTACTTGGGCTATATAATTATTATAGGCTCTTGTAAGTAAGATTCAATTATATACTCCAGAGGAGAATATATAGATATAACATTACAATAACTTTTTCATGTATTCAATAGAATTTTATGATGGTTGTCTGATAGCTTCATCTGTTCTAAATTAATAATATATAGTATGAACTTTTTTAACAAATGAAGAATTCAAACACCAATTCTAGCATATTGATCTAATAACCGATAATTTTAATTTACTAAAAAGCTTATATTTGTGTAAATATTGTTCTTTCTTGTTTTCTTTGAAAATTGTTGGTTAATGAAAACTAAAAATTTCTCTAAAAGTTAGTATTAATTAATTGGGAGTTCAGATTTAAAATACAGCATAGAAAAAATCATGTACTTAAAATTTGAAAGTCAAATTAATCAACTCTCTAATATATGGCAATAATTCTCTATTGAGAAAGGATTACATACTACCAACATGAGGAAAGAGAGAGGAGGCATCACTATAGATTCTTCAAATATTAAAATAAAAATCAGAGAATATTACAAATAACCTTATTCTAGAACTTAGATGAAGTGGGCACATTTCTTGAAAGACACACACTACTAAAAGCCCTCAAGTAAAAACAGATTCTCTCTCTCTCTCTCTCTCTCTCTTCATATATATATGAATGTAGAGAAATGTAGTTTTCAGTTAAAACTTTCTCCACAAAGAAAACCACAGCCTTGCATAGATCCAATGGTAAACGCTAACATTTAAAAATAAATAAAACAAATTCTACACAAACTGCTTCAGAAAATTAAAGAGAAGAGAGTAATTCTCAAATCATTAAATGATCCTCGCCCTACTTCAATACTGAAACCTGATATAGATTTTAAAATAGAAGAAAACTAAGCCCAATATCCCTCATGAACATAGGTGAAAAAATTCTTAGAAATTTGTTAGCATATTAAATCTAGCAATATGCTAAAGATGATAATGCATCATGACTAAAATGAGGTTTAATAAAAACCTAAAGTTTCTTTAACTTTAATAAATCAATCACTGTAATATGACACATTAGTTAAAAGAGAAAATATGATTATCTCTACAGATGTTGAATTAGCATTTGAACAAATTCAACATTGACTGCTGATAAATTCTCTGCACACCAGAAATAGAAGGGAACGTCTCCAAATTGATAAAAAGCATCTGTGTAAAACTGAGAGCTAGCATCAAACTTAGTAATAAAAGACTGAATCTCTTTTAAGATCAGGAAAAAGGCATAGATGTACACTGCCATTATTTTGTTTAAACATTGTACTGGAGATGCTAGCTAATGAAAGAAGTCAAGAATAACAATAAAAAGCATGTAGATTTATAGGCTAAAGTAAAACTGCCTTTATTCACAGAAACCAAATTGTTTATATATAACAGCCATTGTAATCTACAAAAACAGCTACTATAATTAATAGCCGTATTTGTCAATGTTGCAGGATAAAAGACCAGTAATATTAAAGTCAATTTTAAAGTCTATAATGCATCAAAGAATAATTAGAGTTAAATGAAAATATTTACAAATATTTAAAAATATGAATTAAATTCATTAGGATTAAATTTGACAACTGACAATAGATGTATAAGACTTGAATTCCCAAAGTTATATATATATATATATATATACACATATATATGTATATATATATATATACACACACATATATATATATCACACATATATATATAGCACACACATATACATATGAATATATATACACATATATTATGTATAAAATATATAATATATGTAATATAATAAATATGTATATATATTCATATGCTATATATGTGTGTGTGCCTGATATATCTATCTATGTATCTATGTATCTATGTATCTATCTATCTATCTATACATATATCTTTGTGAATTCAAGTCTTATACATCTATTGTCAATTGTCAAATTTATTCCTAGTGAATTTAAATATATATATAATATTTAATATTATTTTAATATTTAATATCTATATCAGGTTATATATATATACATATATATGTATGTATATATATATATATATATATATATATATATATATATATATATATGGTGTGATCAAACAATATGGTGAATGTTTAAATTTAAAAAAAAAACTATTATAGTAAAAGACACATTACCATTTAGACTCCTCAAAATACTCCCCCTCGCTTCAAACACACTTACCAATCTTTCTTGCCACTTTCTGAAGCAGTTCTGGAAGTCTTCTTTCATTAGTGTCTTAATTGTTCTTTTGTGGCTGCCTCGATGTCCTGAATCATTTTGACTTTGGGGAAGAGCCAGAAGTTGCACGGTGCCAGATCCAGTGAATGAGGCGAATGAGGACACACCATAATGTTTTTATTTGACAGAAATTGCCATGTACCAGAAGTGATGTGTGACACAGAGCATTGTCATGATGGAGGATGATTTACAGCACACTTTAAAATACACCTTCTCTCAACCATAGCTCACTCCAGACTGACTGCAACAAACAATGTGAAGCGTGTCACACTGTTACTAAGGTTTGATGCATTGCTTCCCATATTGTAGAACCCTGCCTTTCCGTTGGATTGCACTCAGCCGCAACATTCACCATATTTTGTGATCACAATGGAAAGGCTCCGTGTCACACATCGCTTCTGGTACGGCAATTTCTCTCAAATAAAAACATTACAGTGTGACCTCATCCACCTTATTCACCAGCTCTGGCACTGTGTTAATTCTGGCTCTTCCCCAAAGTCAAAATGACCCTGAAAGGCAAACATTTTGAATCAATTCGGGACATCAAGGCAGCCACAGCAGCACAACTAAAGACATTCACAAAAGAAGACTTCCAGATCTGCATCAGAGAAGTGGCAAGAATGAAGGAATATGTGTGTTGGAAGAGACGGGGTGTATTTTGAGGGGGATGAATGGCAATGTGTCTTTTACTGTATTTTTTTTTTTTAATATAAACAGTCACTATATAGTTTGATCACACCTTGTACAGTGATGAAGATGGGACATGTTAATTGCAATAACTTGTTAAGAATGGAGACTTTACAAACTTCAGAAGTACATTTGAAATCCTGATTGAGAAGAACTATGAACACTCATTGGTATGGCAGTGGATTTATTTTCTTAGTTCTGTCTTTTGAGATGTTCTCTTAATGATTGTCCTTTATGACAACAACTAAGATGGATCTTTTTTAGGGGATACACAAATTTCATAGTTCATTTCTGCTAATGAAAATTCATGGGTCCAGGGAAAGCTTTATGTGCTGAAGTCACAGGAAGCATCTTGCTCTTGTTGTTTTTGTTTGCTTGCATTTGTTCATTTGCCATTACAGTGCCTTCCAACACTTTAAACTATCGCCAATGAGTTTTTAGATATAGTTTTTAAGCCTGAAGACTTGTTTTGTTTCTGTTTTTCCTTTGCTATTTTATTATTTTATGCATTCCACTCTTCCATTGTCTTAGTTTAGTTTAATGGCCACTGTTTTGAAGTATTTTAAAACAATTATGTTTTGGTAAAAGGCAATCCCCTAAATCTACATTTCCTTGGTAAAACCTTTTTTTTAATGTAGAATACTTAACAAAATCCTAAAGCTAAGATTTATTGTATCGAGACATTTATTACCTTCATTTTGGTTTGCAAAACTTGGATTTCTAACACTGGAAAGCTCCAATTTTGGGACCTTAGTTAATTTAGATGGCAGGATATATAGGTAGAGATTGGCTATTTTAGGAAACATTATTTTCTTTAATCCTTAATTTCAGATGGATCATTCTAGTCTGAGATTATATGAGGTCAGACAATTATGTTCCTGAACTTATCATAGAAAAAGTGCTACATAACTCATTGCTGAATATCACTACAGTCACCTTCAAAGTACTCCCCTTGGGAAAATGTGCACCAATGCCAGAGCCTAGTCCACCATTCAAAGCAATATTGGAAGTCTTTTTCTGGAATGGCTGTCAGAGCTGTTGTCGTATTACCCTTGATGTGATGAATGTCATCAAAACTTCTTCCTTTCAGTATTTCCTTTACCTTCATGAAAAGAAAGAAGTAATTGGGGCCAGATCAGGTGAGTAGAGAGGGTATTTCAATAGAGGTATTTGTTTAGTGGCTAAAACCACCCTCACAGACAGTGCCCTGCGAGCTGGTGCATTGCTGTGATGCAAGAGCCATGAATTGTTGACAAAAAATTCAGGTCGTTTTCGTCTAACTTTTTCACACAGCCTTTTAAGCACTTCTAAATAGTAAAACTTGGTTAACTGTCCAGTTGGTACAAATTCGTAATGAATAATCCCTCTGATATGAGAAAAGATTAGCAACATCGTTGCAACAAGTTTGCGAACTTAATTGTCATACATTGTATGTCTATTGCAAGCCTTGTTGAAAGTGATGATAAATCTAAACATTCCAAAACCTTTTTTTAAATATTTTGTATCATATATTTTAGTACTACAGCCTCCCTCAGCCTAAGTTCTGAGACCCAAGGTATAGAAGTAAGTTTGATAAATGCTTTCCCTTGACATAAAATAGATACCAATTTTCACTTGGGGAAGGTGGCTGTCTTTTCACTAGCATTGTTCTATCTTCTACATTCAGCAAACACAACATTACAGGTTTTTATAATTTGTACTCATTTCAAGTACCAAATTCTAACTTATCGTTCTTGCCTATACATTTTGAGAGAGGATAATAAAAATATCCACATAATGGGATGTTTGTAAAGATCAAATGAACTCACCCAAAAAGCCTTAAGACAGACTCTGGCAAGTAGACGGATAAATAGTTAGGCATTTGCTATTCATTTGTATATTCAGAAATATAGGGTTTCTAAATTACTTAATGTATGTAAGAAAATAAATAGGTTAACTAATTTGTGATAATCAAGTGTTAAGGACACATCTCAAATGAAAGTGTGTAATATTAAGAAATCATTAAAATAAGAATATATTTAAAATGTCTGCTTTATACATTTTAAAGAAACAGTTGTGAACAATTAAGTATTATTCACTTAGAAAGAATCATAGTTTTAAATATATCAACTAGAAGGCACATAAATAATTATTTACTAGCAGTTTTTCTTGTTGGACTTTTGGATAATCCTATCATTTGCCATATGGCAACATTTCTCTTATTTGGAGACAAACTACTGAGCACTAAGAAAGTGATCCCATTGAAGGGAGATCTAATCCATACATTTACCAAATGTTTTAGCAATCAATAGGAATAAAGCACCAGTCTTCATATTTTTGAGTATATTGTAAGATATAATATGTTGTAGACCAGAAAATATCCAATTTTTAGCATCCCTAATTAAGATATAAAAAAATAAAATAAAATGTATAACACTGTTCTCAATTATCTTGGGAATAAAAGATACAGTAAAGTCATTTCACAAAAATTAAATAGCAACACGTTCATGTTCCTGGCGCCTGACTGTGGATAAACCTATTTTTGGCAAAACCTTGTGAGATCTATATTTTGAACATATATCTTCAAATCTGCATGTTTTTTCAAATAATTCAAAAAGTGAGAACTTAACTAGCAAGTCACTGATAAATCAGAAAAAATAATATCAGATTACCCAGTATCTCAATGTTGTCTTGTTAATAAAAGGAGGCCTTCCTTGTTGATAAACCGTTTAACAGAAGTTTGTCATTTAGAATTCTTAACCTTTCCTTTGGTGCTCTACAAAAACAATGTTATTAATTAATGTAGGGCCTGGCAGAAGATCTTATTCTTTAATATTAGGCTGAAAATTCTCCTTAAAAATATTGATACTGTTTTACATTCGACATGCACAGGGCTTTTAAAAGGTTACTTGAGGAAAAGTTGCCTTTGCAATGAATGGCCTGCCTATTCTTGAAGACACAGTGTTAGAGTCAAAGAGAACCCATGAGGTACAGAGAAATTGACTCACTTTTCTTTGGCAACTACTAATTTTTTTCCCCCATTTAACTTTTTATCTGCAAACCTCTACCACTCCTAACCACTGATCAGTGCCAGCTTCACTGAAGGAAGAATATCATTAATAAATTCACATTGAGATGCACTGATTGCGTTATCCTTGTTGCATCTGGCAGCAGTAAAATTAATGAAGGAGGGTCAGGCTCATTTTTTTAGCTGTTTACTAAAATCATAATGAATGTAACTCCATTATAAATATTACATTAACTGCATGTAGTACATCAATTGAACTGAAATAACATTAGTTCAATAAAGAACTGAAATAACAACAAAATAATATGTAATGATAGTCACCATTAATGAACATAATTGCCAACTAGAGGGTCTATTCATTTTATAATATGACATTCTGATGGATCAATAATTTATTCATCTACTATATGAATATCCAATGTTGGAATTTTTGGTACAGTAACAAAGTGTATGATTTTGGTAATGGTTCTCTTCTAAGATCTACCAACAGCCTGCTCCCACAATTGGATAAAGTTATGACCTTATAGAAATAGAGTGAAATGGTGCCTAGATATAGTCATTAATCTATGTATATCTGGTATTATTTCCTGGTATGGCAAAGCATTCCAGCACAAAGACAAACAACAACAAATGAATTATGGTGAATAGAATATAATAAGATAGACATGATAATAATGTCTCTCTTTCCTGAGTAGTAAGATGAATTCCTATTTTTCGGTATACTTAACTGTGTACTCAGAATTATAACAATTAGATCAGAAGCATGATAGCTATCAAGAGAGTCATTGTCTCCAGACTATAGGAAGAATGCAGATTTCTCATCTCCTGCTGTAATTAAGAGTCTGTCTTCATTTTTTGATATCTGATGGGTGATAGCTTTAAAGCATCAACCTTCCCTCTTCCATTTCTGTTCAAAATTCATGCAAACTGGCAAGAGAGCTCTAGTGCTCCTTTTTCTGGCACCAGGAAGCTCAAACCATGCAACCCTCATCCCCCACCCATTCCCTGTGCAGGCAGGACCCACACAACAACCTAGTCTCCTCTCTTTCTCAAGTCATTTTCAGACCTGCTTCGGGGCTTCCCTTCTCCTCCCCAGAGATCCTCAATATGTGAGTAATAACTGTTCACATTCTCTTGGTGTATGTGCGGCACTATCAGTCTTAACACCCAAAACACATTTTGCTAAGTTTAATTACCAAGAGTTTCATTAAGATGGTGCTAACTAGACCAAAATAGACTTTGTGCTACTTAGACACTTTGAAGCTAAATACAAACATTAGGATTGATAACATAGAACACAAACAAAGGAAAGAGTTTTTAAAAAGCACTCTGCTTCTCTCAGAAATACATTTTTCTTTTCCAAATATTTTTTGGAAAGCATATCTTTATTTTACATACAAAAGTGAGTGTTTGTTGTAATAAAGTGTTTGTAGACATAATTAAGGAAGGTGTTAAACTGGTTGTTTATTTTGCTTCTGTGAAAACGTGACTGAGTCCAGAGAAAAATATTTTCCCAGCATAAACTTTCTAAGTGAACAGCTTTGTAAGTGAGACCTAGATGCGCAAATAGATAGAGGAGAAATGCTTATAACACAAACACTTTTGGGTTTCAGAGAGCTAAAATGTAAGGTCGTTTAACTATTTCAAAGCAACAACGATGAAATCAGTGTTTTAAACACAGTTTTAATCTGGTATTTTAAAATTAGAAAGAGAAATATGAATTATAGACCTACCTTTTATAATCTCTGTATGTGTTTTTAAAGGAGTTCTGCTTTGGATATCTTGGGAAAGAATATTTCCCAGATACGTGAATTCCTCAAAAAATGCTATACCTAAAGTATTCCCCGTTATAGTAAGGTGACTCAGAACAATGATGCTGGGTGTTATGGTCACAACTAGAGTAATTATACCCCCAAATGCTAGAACATGGTATATGGTTTCTTAGATAGAGTTTATTTCTTCTAAGCTTTATTATTAGATAACCGGGTGAAAATAATTAATCTATAGAACATGCACTATGGAGGGAACAACAATTTATTTACAACTATCACATTATATTTTATATATTTTTTACATTACATATAATACATATATATTATGAGGTGTGATCAACAAATGTATTGAATGATTAAATTTTAAAAAATTGCAGTAAAATACAAATTGCCATTAATCTCCCTCAAAATACTCCCCCTCGCTTCAAACACACTTATCCCATCGTTTTTGCCACTTTCTGAAGCAGTTCTGGAAGTCCTCTTTTGTGAGTGTCTTTAGCTGTCTTCTTGTGGCTGCCTTGATGTCCTGAATTGATTTAAAACGTATTCCTTTCATGGTCATTTTGACTTTGGGGAAGAGACAAAAGTCACATAGTGCGAGATCCAGTGAATAAAGTGGATGAGGACACATCATAATGTCTTTATTTGACAGAAATTGCTGTACCAAAAGTAATATGGAGCGGTATCAAGATGGAGGATGAAGTAAAGACACTCATAAAAGAGGACTTCCAGAACTGCTTCAGAAAGTGGCAAGAATGATGGGATAATTGTGTTCAAAGCGAGGGGGAGTATTCTGAGGGGGATTTGTCTTTTACTGTGGTATATTTTTTTTTAATTTAAATATTCACCATATTTTTCGATCACACCATATATCACATTTTATATTCATGGTGTATTTTTTGTTTTCATCAATTATCTTGGTCACTTGTGCATATAATATATATGGTCATATGGTTGCATACATGTACTAAGGTACAGCAGTAACACTAGCATGAACTACTCTAAACGAATAAAGCTCCTTTGCTGTGGCATTTGACTCATTTGGCCAGAAGTAGTGCTTTCTGGAAAAATATCACAGGCCTGGGTCTAAGGTCATCTTCCAAAGCAGTATTATCACCTGGAAGTCGAATATTCTATATTTAATATCAATAAAAATAGAAAAATTAGTCTTTCATATGTCTATGTAATATAATATAAAATATCCATTTAACTCATCACCTGGGAATTTTGGCCCCATGTTCCCATGGTTAATTATTAAGAGGCTATACATTGAGTATCTTACTTTTCCTAAACAGGTTCATTCAAAAAGAACTGACACTAAATATCACAGTCAGTGTTCCTTTGAATTTTTAATAAACACTATGTATTTAAAAATACTATATATATTTAAAAAATTGTTAATAAATACTATATATTTAGTCTCTGTTTCCTTAATTATAAACATTACACAGTATACCTTGATACTTGAAGAGACTTAGTGCCCCTTAATTTTTCTCTCACTCCATCCTTCACCAGCTACCTCAAAATAGTGCTCAATATAATATTAATTTACATAGCTAATATCAATGACATATCAATTACTTATTATACCTGTAATTTATACCATTTCAATATTTTGATGCTAATAATTAATTTTATTGATTTCAAAAATTGAAAACCAATGGCCAGATTTTATAATTGTATAGTTATATAAATAATAGTTCCAGAAGAATCAAAAGGTGTATCTGAATATGTATGAAAATAAATGTTCTATGGCCTGTGTCACTAAAACTAGCATGTTATGAAAGGAAATGGAGAAATTATTTAACAGGTTTGAATATAGAATACTGCAATCTAGAAATAAAAATATAGCAATCAGTGTCACAACAAAAGAGTCATTTGCCTGCCTCAAAGGAGAGGTTAGCGAATTGCAACATGCTTATTTGCTTTTATATCCCTTTATCCTCAGATTATCCATTTTCTAATTGTGTTACTACCTGAAATATATTTTCTCTTTTATTTTATTTTTCTCACAGCTTACAGGCTCCCCATCCTGATTTGAACTCCTGTCTTTTTTATCCTACAGCGCAACTTGCTTGCATTGCCTAGTCAGATTGATCGATTAGCTCTTATCACTTTCTCTCTGTGTCTATTTGTTTCTTTTTATCTTCTCATTTTGTTGGGATTTATCCTAAACTAATTCTTTCAAAATACATGTGTGAGAGAAATGCATGTTTGAGTCCTTGCCTGCCTCAAATGACTCTTTTGTTGTGACACTGATTGCTATATTTCTATTTCTAGATTGCAGTATTCTATAGTCAAAACTTTTTTCTTCGATCATTGAAGACTTTGCTTGATTTGGTTTTAGTGCTTCTGATGAGAAGTCTGATATAAACCTGATTTATGTTGCTTTGTACATTGTCCCGGGATAATTTCCAGGATATTCTCTTAGTCTTGTGTTCAGAAATTCCATGTATTGTGTCTAGGTAGAACATGAATTATCCATACTATCCAACACATGATTGGCTCTGTCTTTCTAAAGTTCTGGTAAAGTTTTATTAATTTTTAAATTATTTCTTACTGCATACTTCCCCCCACCCTCACCCCCTGTTTTTAATTCCTCAAACACCTGTATGTTGTATGTCGGTCCTCCTGGATTTATTTACATGGCCATTACTATATTCATTTTCTTGTCTTTTTAAGAAAATCATCCTGGGAAATTTTCAATAGTACCATTTCTTCCTGTCATTTGTTTTATTTTTATTTCAATGATAGATTTATGAATTTAGTGAAGTCGTTTTTACTCATTTGTCCTTTTTTCACAGCATTTACCAAAGGTTTTCTTTACATCCTATAACTATTTTTTCTTGGCTCCATTCATGGTTATTTATAAATACAATTAGGGGTTGGCTTTTATCAGTGGGTTTCCTCTGCTTTTACTAGCCTCTCTATTGAATTAGGATCTATTGTGGTCTTTTTGCATGTAGTTGTTATATTTTGAATGGTAACATAAAATTTATGATAAACAGATGATAAGTAGGAAGGTACGCGTTATTTCTCACATCTCCATCCCAGCGATAGCCGAACATAGCCAGTCTTCGGTGATGCCAGTTCTCACTCAGGCGGCCCCAGCTCTTCTAAGAAATATTACATAAAGGATCTTTATTTGTCTTCAGATTACAGCAATATTATGCCACTGGACAAGTAAGGATGAAGAAAGTAGTATAAAATGAGCAAACAGTATTACCATTTTGAAGACCACTTTTTAAGTTAATCACTTGAATTTCTGACTCAACTTGCTTTGATATTTTCAGTAAGAAAGCAGTAAGGGCTCTGCAATGAACAGTGGTTCACTCTGCAATATTCTATGGGTTTCTGACCCATGGCTTTTATAGTTGTGAGGTATTTCTCTGTAATATCAGTGTTATTCCAACTGCCTTTACTCTTTGAGAGAATCATTATAATATTTCACAGAGTCATCAGTATTTATGTGAATATATTTGCATTTCAAATTCTATATTCTTATTTCAATGGCTTTTCAGAAGAAAAAGTAAATTATGTGTGTTCCTCTCACCGTCTTCAAATAGATGTCTTCATTTTTAAGGGAGCGCACATTCAAAGTACTACTTTTCCTTATAAATCTTTTGGAAACCTTTAAAGAACAAGGTTATAATATTCTATTAATTTACTTATCCCTGGTACTGCAATATGTTTCCTTCGTATCATGATGATCCCAGTGTTTAAAAAACAAACAAAAAGAAAAACTTTATTTTTTAGAACTTTAATTTATTAAAATGTTAGTCAAGCTAGAAAGTCTATGTAATTTAGAGTTAAAATAAAGTTTTTGAACAAGTGTTAAAGAATCAAGATTAATTTAAAAATCCTTAAGTTCAAAGAAGTTAGTATTTCCTCTATAGTAATTTTTAATTGCTGAAACTATGTAGACAGTTTCGACTGCTGAAGATGCAGTATTTCCCACCATTGTTCCTACAAAATGTTTCCTATATGTTCTGCCCAACTGTGAAACGTGTACTTCAATTGACTTGAGGGTATTGATGGAAATTTCTGAATTTAAGTAGAAAAAAGGTATTCCAGGTTGAGTCCTAGCCAGTTCTTCATATAATTCATATATGTATGAATGCATTTTATGGTTTGTTTAGGTACTTATTTTCTGTATTCTCTTACTAGAATACAAAGTTTATGAAAGCAAGTATTTGTCATGGTTATAGATATACCTCTAAATAAGAAATGGTGTTTTCTGTATGTACTCAATGCAAATCTAATGAGTAAGTAAATGAACCACAGTCTCTTCCTCTTTTGTGGGTTGTTTTCCATTTTATAGGAAAAATATTGTACCTTGTTTAATTTGCATTTTTATTACTAGTGGGCTCAAATGATTTCCTACTTTTTAAATTAGTTATGTGTGTGCTTATATTAAAGTTTTTTTATGTTTGTTTGTTTGTTTCCCATCCATTTTCCTGTTTTTAAAATTTTCATAAATTTGGTGGGTAAAATATAGATAAAAAAAATCTATATGAAGACTTTCCATCACTCCTCATACCACAAAATTTTTAATGCCACTAAATACAAGTTTATAAATGGATAATGGACATTTTGAAGAAAGGCTATTCTTTAGAACCTAAATATAGAAATTAGCTCAAATTGCCCTATCTGATGTACAAAAGAGGTATACTGTTTGATTCTAAAAGGTCTAATTAGACAATTCTCAGCATGGCCCTCGACACCTCTTTTCCCCATCGAAATACTAGGATAAGGAAGACAGTTGCTGCTCAATTAAATCAGTCAAAATTAAACTTATGTATGGTTCATTAGAAAATGAAAGCTAAATGAGGTGGTTTAATGAGAGAGACTGTGACCATTAAGCATTATAAAGAGGGTTGAAACCAAGAAATTAAAATTCCAACTTTAAGAACTGGACTTCGTTACTTATTTTTGGTTACCTATGTTTGCTATACCAATTCACACTTCCAGGATGTCTGAGTCAAGTTGACTTATTAATTGCTCTTAAATCTTCCCTCTCCACACAAGGAGAAACATGCTTAGGACAAAATTGCTCAGAGGCCAGTGTCAACATTGAATCTTTACCATTTTTCTATCATAGATGTTCTCCCTGTTTAATATCCACTGTGTTCCAAGGATATACCTCAAAGTTTTAGTTATTTGAGAATGCTAGATTTAAAATAATAGATTGCCAGTTATATTCTCCCTGCGACTTCCTAACCTTAAGAAAAGGCAATCAGTTTCAAATATGTGAGCTCAATAAAGGGACATTTATACTACATGATTTTTCTCTGACTTATCAAAAAACATGCCATTGCTAAAAGTGCAAAAGTGATTGTATGTTTTCTATAGCTAAGAAAGCCACATAAAGATAGAACTGATTTTAAGTGTTGAAGTAAAACAGATGAAGAGAGTTCTGATCAACAATTTGACATGACATTTAATTATTTTTGGCTAATGTGAATTGAAGGTATACACACGCACTCGCGCACACACACACACACACACACACACACACACACACACACTGGAGTGCCAAAAAAATGTATACACATGACTTGTATTCATCTTTTGTCATTTGTATATATTATTACAATTTTAATAGAGTTTTTTCCTTTCTTAAAATGTGTATACCTTTTTTGGCACCCTGTGTATAAATACATACGTTTGTGTCTGTGTGTTTTTGTGTATTTATGTTTCTTAACCTTGGCTCCATGAAATTTTGTGCAAAGACTGTATATAATATGTGAATTTATTCATTTGAGTTGATTGCAAATAACATTCCCAAGGTTCTCCAAGGGTTTCATGAGCATACCCAAAAGCAAAAAAAAAATCATAATTTTAAGTTTCTGACCAGACTCAGAAAATTTGTACTCATTGATCATTTCTGTTAAAAGAAGGTATTCTGAAGGGCATTGTTTTGTGCTGGATTGCCATTCATTCTAGAAAATAACATTATGATAAAGGAGAAAACAATTTTCGCCCTGCTATTGACATTAACTTAAGTTTCATGTGCTCCTAACAATAAGAATATAACAACACAGACACTAGCTACCATATAGTGAATGTCTACTATGTTCTAGACATTGTAGCTTGTGATAAAATCTTAGCAGTTATGTTTATTTAACTATCACTATTTCACAAATGTGAAAACTCAGAGAGGTTGGGTACTCTGCACAAGTTTACATTTAGAAATATCAGTAGACTATTGAACCTTTCGTTTTAGTAAGTAATAGAGGATGGATTCTGACATTAAATCAAGGCCAATTTGCTTTCAGATAATTTATATTTGGTTCGAAATTGTCTTGATGCTCCTACATAAGGACACCTACAACAAACATGATGTGTGTGTTTTATGAGGCTCTTGAATATTACGTGGTTTAATTTTATAGTAGACAGACAGCAATCAATGAGAAGACATTAATTTAAATTTTGTGTAATAATTTTCAGTTCTGGAAAGCCATACCTGATTCCATCTGCAACGTGAAAGGTTTCATCTCTTTGTTTCCCTGAAGAAAATGCTACCCTAACCCTATCAGAATATGTCGGACCTAAAACACGTCTCCACTAACAGATGGTGAGCTTACATCACAGTAGGAAGTTTGTCATATTCATTTCTGTATTACCTATGAGCATTATAGAGTTAGAAAAAAATAATAGAATTTCAATAATTAGTAATTTAATTAATGCAGTAATTAACATTATATGTTAAAATTTTTATATTTCTCATACATATTAAGTTATTTTGCTTAGGCATACATATTATCCCGTAAACATATTTTGAAGCAATATTCCTACATAAGCATTTAAAAATGCCAGTGACAAAGGAGAACAAATCCAAGGAAGAAAATTCAGATATTTACAAGTGCATTTATTTGCTTAATAAGAAGTCGACGTGAAAGATTTGACATTTTTAGTTTCCTAAATTAAGTATTAGCATATTTTGTCTATGTGTTATTTAAACATCTTTAAATTTAACATTTACAAATACTGTTTTGTACCTTGTTTTATTCCTTAGTTATTATTCAGGCCTAAGTATTAATTAATAATCATCATAATAATAGAGTACAGCATTTAAATGGTACTTACTCTGTAACAGCTTTACAGCTTACTTTAACTTACTCTGTAAATGGCTTACAAATAATCGGTACAATATTCTAAGTGTTTTACATATAATATCCTCAACCACAGTATGAGGTAGGTACTATTATCACCTCTGATTAGAAGAATGGAAAAAGGACAAGATAGTTAAGTGCCTTACCCAAAATCGTACTGCTAATACATATCAGAGCTAAGAATCAAATCCAGGCAGAATGAATTTATATTCCTTGCTCTTCCATAAGCTATTATTGCCTTCTCATAAATTATAAGTCTCATTTTATTCCAATTTTTAAAAATTCCATCTTTATTATTCCAATGGGCAGATGTTTTCACATGATTTTTAACACAGCCTTCTGTTAAATTTAACTAAATTTCCTTGTGTCGGTTCTTATCAGAGATATACAAGACTTAAGTATATTAACTATGGCATTAAACAACTAATACATAACAAAATTTGTCTTTTTTGCTAGAGGATTCTAGCCAATCATTTATTATCTAAAAATTAAAATGCTCTTATAGATCTACTATATAGGAGAGAGTTCATCAGTCTTTACAACTTGGATTGAAATTATTTTTTTTAATTCTCATTTCATTGATTATAAATATCAGATTTTAAAATTTCATAATATTAATTAATTAATATCATTAACTAATTTCAGGATATATTATTGTTTCTATCCTGTCTGCTTTCTTTTTCACATCCACTGCTGTCCCTTTACCAGAAATACTGAACAAGATACTGGGTCAACTTGAATTGGGAAGTTATTCTGACTCAATTAAGACTGAGAGGTCTCTCAAGTATTTGGAGCAATGAACCAATGTTCTAACAATCCTTATTGCACTTTATTGGTTCTACTCTTCTCATTTTCCCTGGCAAAATTGCCTTTTCAATTAATTGATGCTTCACAGGATTTAAAATTTAATTTATGTATCGGCATGTATAGAATGCTATCCAGCAAAATGTTTATTGATCATAACACACATTTTTGTTTGATTTCAACAGATTTAAAGTGTTGCTCCTTGTAAAAGCTGACTTGTTCAAAAATTCACTATGTATGTCATTGAGCTTCAGGAACACTATAATGTGTAAAATGAAGAATTGATATAAAATAAAGGACAGAAGTCAATAATAAAATGAAAAACAGTAATTTATTCTTCAATGACCAGTGTCATAGCTTACTTCTGTCAACTTTTTCTCATAATTTTTGAAATTTTTATTCCAAACCCTTCAATGGCTTCCATTTTTGTATGTATTAAAGTCATGTATATCTCTCTATATATTGTATAAACCATAGAACATCATGTTTGCAAAAAACAGATGCTGAGACAAAGATTCATATGCAAGTAACTAATTAAGGAAGTGTTACCAAAAGAACCTGATGAGGGAGTGGAAGAAGCAGAACAGGGAATGGGGAGAAGTCAAGGGAGAATGCAATTTCAATAAAAAAATTCCATGACAGCCTGATCATCCAAGAAGCTGATACTTCAGCATTTGTTTTATCTGAAGGCAACAGGCCTGTGCTTGTGGGGTGGGAGCTTAAAGTCTCTGTGAGTGACACAAAGGATCAAATCATCAAATCAGATGCGTATCAATCAAAGATCTTACTCATTTCCAAGATTCACTAATAATTTTTTTAATTGCTTTGTTAATTTTGTCTTTTCCTTTTTTTAAAATTGGGGAATATTGGGGAACAGTGTGTTTTTCCAGGACCCATCAGCTCCAAGTCATTGTCCTTCAATCTAATTGCAGAGGGCGCAGCTCAGCTCCAAGTCCAGGAGCCCTTTTCAATCTTAGTTGCAGGGCGCGCAGCCCACCATCCCATGTGGGAATTGAACCAGCAATGTTGTTGTCAAGAGCTTGTACTCTAATCAACTGAGCCATCCGGCTGCCCCTCTGGCAGCTCAGTGGCAGCTTGTTGTCTTCACTCTAGCTGTGGAGGGCAGAGCTCACTGGCCCATGTGGGAATCAAACCAGCAACCCTGTTGTTCAGAGCTCATGCTCTAACCAACTGATTCATCTGACCACACTTATGAATAATTTTAAGGATATTGAACATCCAGAGCTTCTGACCCAGTAGGGAGAAGGCTGGGATATCATGGACATCTACAAGGTATGCACCTCTCTGACACAGAACAATGGATGAGGTCTCTAAGCGAGGGTCCTGGAGGTATCTCACTTAGGAAGGGAGACATTTAAATTACAAAACATCTTATACTATAGAGAGGTGAGTAGCTGATGTGACCCTTGGAAGGTATGCCTCATAGATTATAGGTTCATATACTATAAATAGTCATTTATTTAAAGATGTTCAATAGATAAGTCATTTTTCTCTTTGTGAATGCCTTTAGCCTATTTACCTGGAAATCTAATGGGCTGGAAAAGTAGATTAAGTCACCTGGTTTTGTTGTTTTACCCTAGGGATGTCCCTCCAGTGAATGGCTTACAGGTTAGTTGCTTGTACTTCTCGGGTTACAAGATTTCTAAAGAGATCTGGAAGGAACACTGACAGTAACCAGTTCACAGTATGTCATATCCCAGCACTAATCTGCACTGAACATTGGAGAAAGGAGTCTAGACTGTAGACTGGTGTTGGGTTATGACATACTGTGGACTGGTTACTGTCAGCATTCCTTCATCTTGACCGTTTTTTGTAAATAGCACGGCACTGGTTAACTCCTACATATTTCAGTTCCAGCACAGTTTCCATTGTGGATGCCTCTTAAGGCTCAGAAGAGACATATCTCTCTGTATCATCACTCTACATTATTTTTACCACAGTATCTATCATACTCTAACACAATCATTTACTTATATCAAAGCTGTTCCCATGTATATTAAGTTGTAAGGGTCCCTATATGGATTAAAAAAGGGAGTTCTATGGAAAGTTCCTCAAAGGGTGATCTGTTCATAAATTTGTAAGTGTGCGAGTCATAGTGGGGAGTCACACCCCAGGCCTATAACTTCTGTAGTGAAAAGTTTTAAGCCGGCCCTGCTCATTCTTGTGCATCTAGGTTAACACACCTTTGAAATAAATCTTAATCACCTCAAAGGACCACATTATCTTGTTAACTATCCTGTAATCCAATCCCTGATTTGCTTCTCCCACCTCCATGTAATCTTTAAATTCTCGCCTTAATTTCGAATGCGTAAAAGAAGCTGCAGAACTGTTATTTTCCAGAGCATGTGAGATCTTGCTCCCTGGTATATATACTCAGTTTGGCTCAAATAAGCTCTTACAAAAATTCTTTACAGGTTTGGACGTTTCTTATGTAATACCTGACTATGTTCAGATTCTGAGCATTTTCATATGATACCACAGTTTTCTGTTTTTTGTTTTGTTTTGTTTTGTATTCAATAATACGGGGTCAAAAATTCCTGAATCCCAATAATGGACCCCAGATTGAAACATCCTATAAAAAGTTATGTTTATTTAGAAAAAGTTCTAATATTTACCATTTCATGTTTTGTACTTAGCTTAATGTCTGAATATACCAGGGGTGTCAAAATAATGTATACAAGTGGACACTGGTCAACATCGCTCAAGCAGTAGTTCGCCATAATCAGAAGTTTCTGAATGCTGATGGTAACCACTTTGAGCACCTCTTGTAATTGCAGAAGTCAAACGTGACTTGTATTCACCTTTTGTTACCGGTAGACCTTGAGTATTACATTTTTAATACAGTTTTCCTTTGTTAAAATGTGTATACATTTTTTTGGCATCCTCTGTATGTTGAGTGTGGAAAAATTAATTTTTAAGCCTTTTGGTATCCCTTTACTTCCATATTGACCTCTCTTTTCCTCAGGTGTATAAACCACATTCATGGTAAACTTCTTACCTTTCTTTTTGCTTTCTCTGTCCATTAAAAAATAGTTTATATTACTATATGCTAAATACTGATCTCAGCATTTGATACATAGTAGCTTTTCCAATCCTCACTGCAAACTGATTAAGTATCTCCTATTGATAGCTCAATTTAAAAGTAAGAACCTCGATGCCCAGAGTGGGTAAGTGAATAGCTTAAGGTCACAAAAAAATTAAAAATATCAATACAGGGATGCCACATAGGCTGCCTGATGCCAGAGTTTCCATTTTTTATCCCTTTTACTTTGTATTGCTTTTAACTGAGGTACAATTGACATACAACTTCATATTAGTTTCAGGTGTACGACATAATGATTCAATATTTTTATGCATGGCAAAATGATCACCATAGAATAGTAAGGCTAGTTAACATGCCACCTTACACAGTTACAAAGTTTTTATTGCAGTGAGAACTTTTAACATCTACTCTCTTAGCAACTTTCAAATATGCAATGCAGTATTATTAAATATTATCACCATGTTATATTACATCTGATCACTTATTTTATAGACAAAACTTTGTACCTCTTGACCTCCTTCACCCATTTTTAAAATTTTCACCTACTTTAAAAAATTTAGTTTAATTTTAATTTTATTATATTTTCAGTTACAAAACAACAAATATATATGTATGTTGTTTTATTGTATGTGTGTGTGTATTGAGCACATAAGAGGTGTGATCAGAAGATATAGTGAATGCTTAAATTAAAAAAAAATAAAAATAAATAAAAATATATATATATATATTTTAATATATATATATATTAAGTAAAAGACACATTGCCATTAATCCCCCTTAAAATACCCCCCCTCATTTCGAACACACTTATCCCATCATTCTTGCCACTTTCTGAAGCAGTTCTGGAAGTCCTCTTTCCTGAGTATCTATACTTCATCCTCCATCATGACAACGCTCCGTGTCACACATGGCTCTGGTATGGCAATTCCTGTCTAATAAATATATTACAGTGTGTCCTCATCCACCTTATTCACTGGACCTGGCACTGTGTGACTTCTGGCTCTTCCCCAAAGTCAAAATGATTCAGGACATGGAGGCAGCATGACAGCACAACTAAAGACACTCACGAAAGTGGACTTCCAGAACTGCTTCAGAAAGTGGCAAGAACAACGGGATAAGTGTGTTCGAGGTGAGGGGGAGTATTTTGAGGGGGCGTAAAGGCAATGTGTCTTTTACTGTAATTACTTTTTTAAATTTAAATGGTTCACCATATTTTTTGATGACACCTCATATTCACCCCAAAATCAAGCTAAGACATGAAATGTTATAAATATATCTGAACCCGCTGTGTTTCTCTTTCCAATTATGTGTTTCTCTCTTCACATTGCACATAGCCTGTATTCTGCATTTGACTTTTGTTGTCATTCGTATCTCTACTTTTATTCCACATGTATCTTAAAACAATACATAGTAACCTCTTGCAGTAAACAATTGTGCATAT
Source organism: Rhinolophus sinicus (assembly GCF_057876585.1). Lineage (NCBI taxonomy): Eukaryota > Metazoa > Chordata > Mammalia > Chiroptera > Rhinolophidae > Rhinolophus > Rhinolophus sinicus. The sequence goes on from NC_142516.1 coordinate 174,430,221, forward strand.
ATATTATCTTAGTGCATTTTTTTCCTGCAAGTCACTGTTTTCCCTCAATTTGATGTTCTTGCAATTAATTCCTTCTTTATAAAACCTTATAGTAGTAATTCATTGAAATCATGCTAACATTTCTTTACTGTTTTCCTGAAGAATTTTTTTGCTTGCTTCCACGTTTTAATATAAGACATAAGACAGCTGAGAAAAATTTCAGCCTATTTCCTTTGGTGCAAGTACAATATTTTCTCCAAAGTAAATATTTAGGAGTGAAATTTATCTTGTAGAATATACTATGTATTTTCAAATTTACTAGATATTGACAAATGCTTTTTAATTTTATTAGCCAATTCAGATTTTCTGCAATAATGTGTAAATTTCCATTTAACTGCATCTTCTAAATATTTGCTATTTTGGGATATTTAAATTTGTCACTTAATGGATATAAAACATTTAAAAGTTGGCATATTTGAATATGCTTATGGCACTTCTTCAATTGCAAATTGACTTCAAATGTATTTTTGTTGTTGTTAATTATATTTATTATTTTTCTATACAGGCTCTTTATATACAAACCATTTGTTAAGCATCTGCCTTACTTGTGTCTTCTTCAAGGATGAGGCTGGTCATTTTCCTTTACTCATAGTACTTCTCAAATATGTAACTGTTTAATTTTAACATATCAATCTTTCACTTTATGCTTTGTAAATGTGTTATGTTTGAGAAATGTTTTCCTACTCTTGATCATGGGGCTTTGAACAGGATTTAGTCCTAGGTTCTCTGTACCACCCATCTATTTTTTTTTTTTTTTTATCTGTCTTAGTTCGCTCAGGCTTCTATAACAAAAATACCATAACCTGAGCGGCTTAAACAACAAACATTTATTTCTCACAGTACCGGAGGCTGAAAAGTCTAAGATCAAGACACTGGCAGATTTGGTATCTGGTGAGGAAGGAGTCAGCGTTCTCTGGGGTCTTTTTTTGTAAGGACTAATTTTATTCAAGAGGGTTCCACCCACATGACCTAACCACCTCTCAAAGGCCCCACCTACTAATGCTATCACATTGGGGGATAGGTTACCATCATATGAATTTTAGGGGACACACACATCCTGTTCACATCCTGTTCATAACACTACCTTTTCATTGCTACAACAATGGCATAGTATTAAGAATTTTAGCTTTCCAATGATTTTGATACACGAGAGGTCATTTGAAATCACTGCCATTGAGCTTTAACTAAACTTGCCCACAAACTGCACTGCTAGTTGCAAAGCAAAATCAAATTGACTCTGACGAGTTGCTGTGTCTCCTTCCAAGTTGACATTGGACATTTTGGGCAAATTTGTTTCTCAAACACCAATTTCTTGATTTCTGTGATACAAAAAATTTTTTCCTCACTCTTCTCCAAACTCTTTGATTTCTTTTTCAATGTCCTTTGAAGGTTTCTATTGTTGGCCTTTATCTTGGATATTGCAATTTCTCCAGTTTCAGTCTTAGCCTTCTTTTATAACTTTACATGTTTTACATACATAATCACATAATCATATTTTCTGATATCACCTCATCCTCTTTAGGATAATGACTTCCAAATATATTTTTCATAACAGATTTCAAACAGAGCCTTAACCTTGCCTTTTCTGCTGAAAAAATATATATACATATTATATATATAATATATATATATATAATATATACATATATATATATATTTTTTTTTTTTACCTGTTTCTTGAATATGTCTAAAATTAAGGCAAACATCCTTTCTCCTAACTCTATTTTGTATTCTCTAGTTTAGTGAGTTACACTTTTTAGCCTTTTCCCAATAGAAAACTTAACTGTTCTCATCTCATTTTCCCTCACAGCTTTCATCTAGTTGATGTCAGATGTTTGATACATCTAATGCCATGACAATCCTCAGACATGTTCCATCCTCTTTAGCATGCTGATTCTTTCTCTGTCTAGATCCTTAGTATTTTAACTTGGGAAACAACACTTCTAGATATGATTGTTTCAAATTCAAGAGTTTTCCTGGCAGTAAATAGATCCTTCATTTCACTTAATACTGAGCTATTAAAACTCAATGGCCTGTGAGTTATTGAACCCTACTGGCCTTGTAGCGTCTCCAGCCATCATCTACTACTGTAAGTGCCATGGTTAAACCTATATTTCTATGTGGGTGCACTGGAATAAAACAGTGGAAGACAGCTTCTTCTGTCAAGGAGTCTAAGGTAACATATGTAATTACATAGAAAAGTATAAGAAAGAAAACATATGCTATGTGGCACATGATGCATATTAGTATGTGTTAATTTGTCTCAAAACATTTATGTGCCTATATAGATTAAATACTAAATATTCAGGTCTTAATTAGAGAAGGTTCTCTGAAGGAATATATATAAGGGTACATGGAAAAATGCATGCATTCTTCTGATTACCATAGGTTAATATATGATATTTATCCTTGTAAGGATATGCAAGAGTAATCTATGTGAGATTGCCAAACAGCCACACAGACATTTAGACATTCTAGGAAACTGAATGCTCTTTCAGTTACCTGGAGAAACATTGTCTTTTAAATATATTTCTGTGTCATGCACCTTGGCATCAGCACTCAACTTTTGTTTGTTTGTTTGTTTTTTGTTATTTGCTGCTGTTCTTTAATTTTCCTATCTGTAAAATGGAGACAATGTTAATTTCCTTCTCCTGGTTGCTAGAAGGTTGCTTTATACTTGAAAAGTACTTTGAAGATGAAAGGACTTGTGCTTATTTGAAACTGTGACATTGGCAAAAAAAAGATAAAAGAGGCCTTTGTCTGAAGAGGGCATCAGCTATAGAGCAGTACAGTGGATTAGCAAGGACAGCAGTGGAGAAATAATTAATTGTAGAAATAAACATAGGAAGAAAGCTTTGTAAAGATTACAGTGTTTTATGATCCAAATCACCTGAAATGCTTTGAGATTCTTCTTGTTTACAGGAATTATAAGAGGTTTCCCACTGTCACTATATACACACATATGAAGAGAAAAAATTCATTTTCCATATCAAACTTAGGAAATCATTTTCTTCACCTGTAAAGAGCCCAGGTTTTCTATTTTAAGAAGTATTGGGTTGCATTAGAACTGAAAGGAAACATTTAACTTTTTCCAATATGTGACTGCAAAAGAGCCTTCGTTGAATTTAATTTAAATTGTATACATCGTCTGTTTCACTGTGCTAAATTATTTACACACTTAATGATTATAAACATAAATTATTAATTTCTCATTGAAATTGACAAGTAAATAGAATTAAAACAAACATGGTATGTACTGATTACATTGGCCAAAAGTATATCTTATTAATCACACTCACAGAAAACAATAATGGCAAAGTCAAGAGCCTGACATCTAGTATTTTATATAATTTGCATTGTAGGTCCTTGTAGTTTCATTAATGTGGCATCTGATTGAATTTTCTATTTAGTTCTATTGGTATACTATTTTGCTATTCTTTTTATTGCTAAGGAGACAGGTTTATTTCTGTTAAAGTAATTGATCAATAAAAAGCATCTATTGTAGTAAAAAGTTGATAGAAAGAATTCTATCTTGAACTCAGATGTAAAATTAAGCAGTAACAGAACTGCTTTCAGACAATAGTTATGCTCAGAAATGAGAGAAAGCAAAACATGAAGTCATCAATTTCCAGAAAGCCAGAAACATAGAATATATTAACCATTTAAGAACACTGAGTTAATTTTGTCAGAGAATTATATTCACTTTCATTCTTCAATTTCTTTCAAAAATGTCTTATAGTTTTCAGCATATAGGTCTTTCACATCCTTGGTTAAGTTTATTCCTAGGTATTTTATTCTTTTTGCTGCAATTGCAAAAGGAATTGTTTTTGTATTTCTTTTTCTAAGATTTCATTGTTAGTTATAGGAATGCAATGGACTTTTGTACGTTGATTTTGTAGCCAGCAACTTTACTGTATTCGTTGATTGTTTCTAACAGCTTTTTGGTGGAGTCTTTAGGGTTTTCTATATAAAGCATCATGTCATCTGCAAACAGTAATAATTTAACTTCTTCATTCCCCATTTGGATGCCTTTTATTTCTTTCTCTTGCCTGATTGCTCTGGCAAGGACGTCCAAAACTATGTTGAAAAGCAGAAGTGATAGGGGACAGCCCTGTCGTGTTCCTGAATGTAGAGCAAAGGGCTCAGTTTTTCACCATTAATTATGAGATTACTTGAGGGCTTGTCATATATGGCCTTTATTATGTTAAGGTATTTTCCTTCTATACCTACTTTATTAAGTGTTTTAATCATAAATGGATATTGTATCTTGTCAAAGGCTTTTTCTGCATCAATTGATATAATCATATGATTTTTGTCCTTTATTTTGTTTATGTGATGTATCACATTGATGGATTTGCAGATGTTAAACCATTCTTGTGCCCCGGAGATGAATCCCACTTGGTTGTGATGAATAATCTTTTTAATGCATTGTTGTATTCAATTTGCTAGAATTTTGTTTAGGGTTTTTACATCTGTATACGTGAGAGATATTGGTCTGTAGTTTTCTTTTTTTGTGTTGTCCTCACCAGGTTTTGGTATCAGGGTAATGTTGGCCTCATAAAATGAGTTAGGGAGTCCCATCTCTTCTTCAATTTTTTGGAAGAGTTTGAGCAGGATTGATATTAGATCCTCTTTGAAGGTTTGGTAGAATTCACTAGTGAAGCCATCTGGTCCCGGACTTTTACTTTTGGGAAGGTTTTGGATGACTGATTCAATTTTGTTACTGGTGATCGGTCTGTTTAGATTTTCCAGTTCTTCATGGTTCAGCCTTGGAAGGCTATATGTTTCTAAGAACTTGTCCATTTTTTCTAGGTTATTGAATTTGGTGGCATATAGTCCTTCATAGTATTCTTGGATGATCCTTTGTATTTCTGTGGTGTCCGTGATAACTTCCCCTTTTTCGTTTCTGATTTTGTTAATTAGTGTCTTCTCTCTTTTTATCTTAGTGAGTCTAGCCAAGGGTTTGTCAATTTTGTTAATCTTTTCAAAGAACCAGCTCTTTGTCACATTAATTTTTTCTATTGTCTTTTTGTTCTCTATTTCATTTATTTCTGCTCTAATTTTTGTTATTTCCTTTCTTCTGCTGACCTTGGGTTTCACTTGTTCTTCTTTTTCTAGTTCTTTAAGGTATAACATGAGGTTATTTATTAGGGATTTTTCTTGTTTTTTTGTTTCTTGAGGCCTGTAATTACATAAATTTCCCTCTTAAAACTGCTTTCGCTGCATCCCAAAAATTTGGGTAGGATGTATTTTCATTGTCATTTGTTTCTATGTATGTTTTGATCTCTTCTCTAATTTCTTCTTTGACCCAGTCATTCTTTAAAAGTACGTTGTTTAATCTCCATGTATTTGTGGTTTTTCCTGCTTTCTTTCTTCAGTTGATATCCAATTTCAAAGCCTTGCGATCAGAGAATATGCTTGGTATGATTTCAATCTTCTTAAATTTGCTGAGGCTGATTTTATGTCCCAATATGTAGTCTATCTGTGAGAATGTTCCATGTACACTAGAAAAGAATGTATAGTCTGATATTTGCGGAAGAAGTGCTCTACATATGTCAATTATGTCCATTTCATCTAATGTGCCAATTAGGGCTACTATTTCGTTATTTATTTTCTGTTTGGATGATCTATCCATAGCTGTCGATGATGTATTTAAGTCTCCTAGTATAATTGTGTTTTGGTCAATTTCTCCCTTTAATTCTGTTAGCAGTTGCTTCGTATATTTCGGTGCTCCCTGATTGGGGGCATAAATATCGATGACTGTTATGTCTTCTTGTTGTATAGTCTCCTTTACCATTATGAAATGTCCAATCTTTGTCTCTTGTTACCTTTTTCACCCTGAAGTCTGTTTCATCTGATATCATTATGGCTACACTTTATTTTCTCTGGGTACCATTTGCTTGGAGTGTCAATTTCAACACTTTCACTTTGAGTCTATGCTTGTCCTTGTAGCTGAGATGTGTCTCTTGGAGACAGCATATGGTTGTGTTTAGTTTTTTGATCCTATCTGCTACTCTGTGCATTTTTTACTGGTGAGTTCAGTCCATTTACATTTAGGATGATTATTGATATGTGAGGATTTCCTGTCATTCTATCTTTAGTTTTCTGGTAAGGCTGTGTGTCCATTGTTTCTTGCCTTTTTGTTGTTGTCTATTATTTCTGTGTGGTGGTATTCTATGATGTTTACCTCTGTTTCTTCTTTTATTACAGTATATATTTCAGTTCTGGATTTGTTTGAGTGATTACCCTTAAGTTTATGTAAAAGAAAGTTTGATATTAAGACTATACCATTTTCTGCAGCACACCTACTTTCTCCATTCCCATATTCCGGTTCAGGCCTTTACTCTCCCCCTTTTTATGTTTTGGTTGCCACAAATCATCCCTGTTGATGGTGGTCAAATAGCCTCTTTTAGTATTTCTTGTAGTGAAGGTCGTGTATTAGAAAATTCCCTCATCTTCTGTATGTCTAGAAAGGTCTTTATTCCTCCTTCATATCTAAAGGATATCTTTGCTGGATATATTATTCTTTGCTCATAATTTGTCTATTTCAATATTTTGAATATTTGGTTCCATTCCCTCCTGGCTTGTAGAGTTTCTGCTGAAAAATCTGATGATAATCTAATGGGTTTCCTTTGTAGGTTACCGTTTTCTTTTCCCTGGCTGCCTTGAGGATTCTTTCTTTGTTGTTGATTTTAGAGAGCTTCAATACAATGTGCCTTGGAGACGGCCTGTTGGGATTGAGGTAATTAGGTGTTCTATTTGCTTTTTGGATTCGAGGATCCAGTTCTGTCCACAAGTTTGGGAAGTTCTCATCAACAATTTGTTTGAATATATTCTCTGTTCCCTTCTCTCTTTCTTCTCCTTCTGGTATGCCCATTATTCTTATATTGCTCTCTCTGATGGAGTCAGAAAGTTCTTGTAGAGTTCCTTCATTTCTTTTAAGTCTCATGTCTCTTTCTTCTTCCATCTTTGTAATTTCCAGGTTTCTATCTTCGATGTCACTGATTCTTTCCTCCATCTGGTCAACTCTACTACCAAGCTGATTATTTCATTCTTAATTTATTTTATTGAGTTCTTAATCTCCAGAAATTCTATTTGGTTCTTTTTTAAAATTTCAATCTGTTCCATAAAATGCTCATGTTGTTCTTTGATTGTGTTTCTGAGTTCATTAAACTGCCTTTCTGTGTTTTCTTGCATCTCGTTGATATTTTTCAGAACTGCAATCTTGAATTCTCTGTCATTTAAGTCACATATTTCCATATCTTTAAGTTCCTTTTCTGGAGACTTTTCACTTTTTTTCTCAGCTGTCTTGTTGCCTTGGTTATTCATGGCAATTAATAATTTATTATTTCTCTTCCTAGACATCTACAGGAGTGGCTTCTGCAACAGGTTGACAGGAAGAGGTCTTTCTTTTGTTTTCCAGTGCTTGTTGGTAGAATGTTTTATTTTGTCTCTGACTGCAGTCTTTTTTTTTCTCTCTCACACGGTAGTGCTATGTTTTCTCTGCACTATTCCAGCTTCTCACACAATGGGGGGATTCCCTGGGAGATGGGCTTCTACTCTTTTAATAGTTTGCCTGGGTCACAGGGCTCGGTGTCCGTGTGGGTATGCGGAGAGCTTTTGAATTTCCAAAGCTCTTCCTGCACTAGATTCAGAGCCGTATGTTTCAGCAGTTCTGTTTATTCCTGCAGGGATCTGCCCAGATAGGTGGGGTGAGGGGCGGGGTGAGTTGTGAGAGGTGGCTCAGAGCAATGGAGGTGACCACCACCACAGCCGGTCCTGTTTCCACAGCTCCCTCCCCTTTGCTGGAACTAGTTGGGCTGTGAATCTGTGTCTGCAGTCCACAGTTCTCAGAACAGCAAATATTCTGTTCTTTTGATCTGACACTGCTACTGTTCTGCTTCTAGCACCGGGCAGGTGGGGGCGGGGAAGGTGTGGGAGGGTAGGGAGGGGGCGGCTAGTCTCAGTGCCTAAGGCTTCTGTTCTCTGCTCAGCAGTGAGGGCTTAAACCACTGTTTTCAGCCTTCTTCCCTCAGTCTTTTCTCTGAGGTCTCTGCCGTGAGCTTTGGGTTCAGCTGTGTTATATGCTGCCCCTTCAGCCCTGTGGGCCATAAGCGGAGCCCTAGCAGTCCGAGTTCTTCCCTGTCCCGCAGCTGCGGTAGTTCAAGGAAGCAGCGAGCTCGGAGCACTGAGCTAGGTCTGCGTCCTGCACCCGCGTGGCTCCATCTCCGCACTTCTCCCTTCCTTCCTCCTCCCCCCGCTCGCGTGATTCCCCCACCTTTAGGTGACTTTGGTATTGGGCCTCTTCGTCTTGCCTGTCTGCTGTGCAGGGAGTCCTTTGTGGAGTTATTGTTGTTCAATTAGTTGTAAATTCCAGGGGAGCTTTACAGAGGCTCACCTCACGCCGCCATTTTGATGACATCCGTGTATTTTTTTTTAATGTTAACGCTACATGAAAAACATTCTGAATAGATTTCTTGAATAATGATATGCTTGTTTAAAGCACATGTAGTCATATTTTAATAGATTATTCAAATAAGTCATTCAAATTTTCATTTTCATGCTCTCTGACCAAAAAAAAAATAAATAAACAATAAAGAACAGGCCTAAATTGGTAAGTATTTTCTTTCCACTTATCTACTATTGGTTAATATTCTATTGAGGAAAGTGAAGTAGTTATGTAGGAGCATTTAGCAACCATTTAGTGTGCAGTAGATCAGGTATTCCCATGAACATATATTATGCATCTCCATTCACCTTTTTGATAAGGTAACTGCCAATTTTTGTTTTATGTTGATTTTAAAATTTAAAGTGTGATAAAGAATTGGAGATAAAAAAGGAAGTAAAGACATGATATATGTATATATCTCAACAATAATAAGTAGTATATAGTGAGACTACCCTTTTTGCTCTGTTCGGTTTCATCTTATCCTATCCTATCCTATCCTATCCTATCCTATCCTAATAGCAAAATAGGCAAAGGTGGTTGAAAGGTACAAACTTCCAGTTATAAAATTAATAAGTCTTGGGGAAGTAATGTAATAAGTCTTGGAGAAGTGATATATAAAATTAATAAGTCTTATGGAAGTAATTAATCTATAGTAATATTGTATTTTATATTTGAAAGTTGCAAAGACAGTAGATGTTAAAAGTTCTCATCACAAGAAAAATAATTTGTAACTATGTGTGGGATGGAAGTTAACTAGACTCATTCTGGTGATCATTTTGCAATGCACACATGTGTCGAACCATTATATTGAAACCAATATAATATGTCAATTATTATTTCAATAAGAAAGAAAGCCTTTCTAAAATTATAAATGTAGTTAACGGGTATGCCATTGTCATTATCATTGCGTTTATAGAGTGCATCATTTACATTTAGATATTTCTGTCTTACCTATAACAGTTGATTGGAAACCTCTACTAGTATATGAATAAAGAGCTATTATTTTAGGTTATGAATTGAGTTTCACATTTTAACCAAATCATATATTTTCCCCACTTTTCTATAATACAGCCCTTCTCTTTCGCTCTCTTTCACATTCATCCTTTTCCCCTTTTGCTGCCACTGTTTTCTTCTTTTTCTTGCATTGCAACTGCCACAGCAACAATAGCACATGATGGGGTATTTTGTAATGGTAAGCACAATCTCTAAGTGAAAAAGTTAATGAATAGGCACAAATTAACTTGTATTTAGAAGAATTATATTTGCCATCATCACAATCAAGCAATTTGAAGTTTCAAGTTATCTATAAAAACAAAAATATTTAACATTTCTCAATTTGAGAAATAAATGAGTCCATTCCACATGAAGCTTCATTAAGAAAACTATTTAAAAAGCCTAAAATGACATCTACAAGATTACCAAAATCTAAATCTAATATTTATATTAAATATGTGAATTGCAGAATAAATATGGACATTTTATTTTAGAAAAAAAAATATATATATATAAATTACCTTTTCAAAAGAGTAATATTGGTTTGTCTTAAAACTCATAATTCTTTTTATATATGAGTTAGAGAATTGTATCCAGATTTTATAAAAATTACATTATTTTTGTTCCGTACTTATGTATTAAAATAAACCATCTCCCACATTACGAAAGGTGACATGATTAAGTATTTCATCTTTAACTAAAGTGATGAACATGTATGACATATTACCATAACGTAATATATTTTCAAAATGTCTTTCTTACAAGTCAAAAAAAGTGTGTCTATGTGTGTGTGAGAACGATAATAAATAAATAAATAAATAAATAAATAAATAGTGAGTAAAGATGGATAAGTACTTCCCCATTATATCTAATTTGACTTAATGAGAAGTAGCTCTTAACTTTCAATCAAATTCAATACAGCATAATATTAAAAACAAAACAAAACAAAACAACAACAAAAAATCTTTTAGAGGATCTTTCAAAGATGGAATATTAGCACTTTTCCATTATATCCTCTTGATAATAAATTTTCTTATTTAGGTCTAAATTTCTGTGAAGTAATTATTAAAATATGTGGCATTGAGTTCATTTTTCTATTAGAAAACTTTTATATTAACTAAGAGTTGTCAAGGTTGTCAAAGAAATTTACCATTTTATGTCAATCATTTGGGTGCATAATTAAACACAATTTTTTTGAAGTTTTTCTATAAAATTTGCACCATATTCTGTAATGGGAAAAGGAGAAACTAGGCCTTAGATACATTATTATACCGGTGATTATATGAATCCTTAGAAAATACCATTAGATATCATGATATTGTTGTATTCTACATTGTCTCAAATCATGCTTGTTAATTACGCATCATGATGTTATTACATGGTAGAATATACTAATTCCAGGTCTATGAACAAACCTTCATCATAAAACATAAACCACTTTAAGTTGGAATATGTTGATATTGTTGTAAGAAGAAATCAGGGTTGTGGGAGTAAAGCAGAGGTAAGCTAGGGTTAAAACAAGGAAAGGGCATGATGCAATGAGAAGGGTAGTTTACTTCTGTAGTATTTTTTTCCCCAAATCCATAAATCCAGTTAATCATGAGAAAAGAGCAGACAAATCCAAACTGAGGAGAATTCTATAAAATACCTGACAAATACACTTCAAAAGTGTTGAGCTTATGAAAAAATAAACATTGAGAACTCACAACTAGAGAATAGTTAAGAAAAAATGCAACATGGTATCATACAGTAAATTTTAGAACAGGAAAAAAAAAAAGAAATTAATGGAAAAACTGGTAAAATCTGAATTAAAGCTGTAGTTTAGGTCACAGTATTGTACTGATGTTAACTTCTAAGTTTGATAAGTGTACCATGGTTATATAAGATGCAAATTTATGGGGAAACTGAGTAAAGAGTAAATGGAAAGTCACTACATTTTTTGCAACTCTTATAAAACAAAATTATTAAATATTAACAATAAAGACTAAGGAATATTATTAAAACAAATGAAGAAAATACAAGAGATAGGAGACTTTATAAGAAAATTAAAAATGGGTCAAAGGGGACCAAACTACTTGGCAACCAGTTAAAACTATAATATTACTTACAAATTTATTTCTTGATGATATTGAGGTTTATATATGATTATAGAAATTTATATCTATATGATCCCAAAGACATAATGTGTGTGTGTGTTTGTGTGTGTGTGTGTGTGTGTGTGTGTGTGTGTGTGTGTAGGGAGAGGCAGAGAGGGAGAAAGGGAGAAAGAGAGAGAGAGAGAGAGAGAGAGAGAGAGAGAGAGAGAGAGAGAGAGAGATTATTTTGGGGTTGTTGTCAATTTTCTGTGTCTGAATTTACATATCGCCAGGATAGATAATAGGCTTTACATTATAACTAGCTCCTTGAGAAAGAGCTTCAGAGGCATACAGCAATGTATTCTGCCAAGGTACGGAAGAATGGGCAACTCTTTATTCTGCCTCAAAGTAACATATTGAGGAATAAGGGGTAAAAAGAAATAGACAATAGACTGCCCAAATTGCATCCCTAGAGTTAGACTAACAGGGAGGATGACATGAGATCAGAGACAGAAATCGAAGATTTTTGTTGTTGTTGTTACCAAATACTGGTGACTCCAAAGGGGAAAAAAAAAAAAATAGGAGAGACCAGAGCAAAGCACTGAATGAGGACACTGATAAGTCAAAAGTAATGAGGTACAGATTTCCACATACGATGAGTTCATAAACATGACCTGAGTTCAGAGAACGGAATCTGTAATCAAATATCGAGTAATCCCCCAAAAAATTAGTACGTGCCAACAGTGAGTGGAGAAATTGCCTATAATTTTTACAAATCCTCTTCTAAGGTCTACTGATGACCTTAAAGATAGTAAGTATTCCGTGGGGGGAAAATGTATTTTGATCAGAACATTTAGAAAATATTGTTTTAACGATAGGAGGTTTCTATACTCATTGAATGCTCAGAGACTTTCAGATGACAGCATGTTTTGTAAAGCTTGCTGCTGATGACGGGTGGGCTTCTAGGATGTGGGAAGAATCAAAGAGAATATTTTCAAGTGTATTTTTGCCACTGAACATTTTTTTCCTTTTATCCTAAGAAAACTTATGTAAATACTTATATATTGAACATTCACATAGCAAGTGTATTTACTGTTACTTCAAATAGTATATTTGGTAGTACTATTGCTTTCATGTACCTCAGTCTTTGATTCCTGGATTTCTTAGCACGTTCGCATTCTTGGGACTCTGATTTCAATGCCTGGCCGCTAATCTAGAGAGTTCCTGTGAGTTCTCTCATTATTCTTAGATAATCTAAGAGTAAGATACAAGAAACCCACTTCGATAACTAATATATCCAGGTCAATTAAATCAATGAACACACACACACACACACACACACACACACACACACACACACACACGGTGAATAGGAGTGAGTCCCTTCCCCTTCCCCAGTCCGGTCTACTGTAGGTGAACCACCAGCAGTCGGGTTGGATGGCAGTAGGTTTTTCTTCTTTTCCTGATTAGTAGTTACAGTTTTCATCCTGCATGGTTTCTGACACTTCTAGAATCTGAATCGGGGAAGGGAGAATAGAAAAGTGGCAATAGTAGAGAAAATAATTTATTTTCTCTGTAAAAAAATATTAGCTCATATATGTGGAAGTTCAAGTAGAGGGCAAAAGTCAAGGTTTGGTGATTCTACTGGCTCATTGCTATCTCAAAGGACTCAGTATCTTTGTCTCTCTGCTTTGCCATCTGAGATGTCAGAGCAATTCCTCTCAGAGTTGGAGGAGGGCGACCAGTAGCAACCTAATCTATAAGCTGCTTCATAAATATCCAGTGAGACAGAATAATTTTGTCTATGCTTTCCCAACAGCCATACTCAAATTTATCTTGATCGACTTATATCCTTTCCCAAAACAACAGCTGTGTTTAGGAGAATGGATTCTGCAATTGGTGAAAGTCTATCAAAGTTTAACAATGACAGCCATTCTAACTGAGGTGAGGTGATACCAATTGTAGTTTTTATTTGCATTTCTCTGATGATTAGTGATGTTGAGTGTTTTTTCATATGTCTATTTGCCATTTGTATGTCCTCTTTGGAGAAATGTTTCTTCAGGTCCTCTGCCCATTTTTCAATTGGGTTGTTTGTTTTTTTGCTGTTGAATTGCACGAGTTCCTTGTATACTTTGGATATTAGCTCACTGTTTGCAAAAATCTTCTCCCATTCATTTGGTTCCCTTTTCATTTTATCAATGGTTTCTTTTGCTGTTCAGAAGCTTTTAAGTTTGATATAGTCCCATTCATTTATTTTAGCTTTTACTTCCCTTGCCTTTGGAGTCAAATTCATAAAACGCTCTTTGAACCCAAGGTCCATAAGTGTAGTACCTATGTTTTCTTCTACTCAGTTTATTGTTTCAGGTCTTATGCTTAAGTCTTTGATCCATTTTGCATTAATTTTTGTACATGGTGACAGATAGAAGTCCAGTTTCATTCTTTTGCACGTGGCTTTCCAATTCTTCCAGCACCATTTATTGAAGAGGCTGTCTTTTCTCGTTTGTATGTTTTTTGCTTCTTTATCAAAAATTATCTGTCCATACTTATGTGGGCTTATTTATGAGTTCTCAATTCTATTCCATTGGTCTATGTGTCTGTTTTTCTGCCAACACCATGCTGTTTTGGAGAGGCTGTGGAGAAAAAGGAACCCTCTTACACTGTTGGTGGGACTGCAGATTGGTGCATGCTATGCAAGGCAGTGACTGCTATGGAAGGCAGTGTGGAGGTTCCTCAAAAACTTACAAATAGAATTACCGTATGACCCAACAATCCCTCTCCTGGGAATCTACCCAAAAAAATCTGAAAACATTTATCCATAAAGACATGTGAGCTCCAATGTTCATTGCAGCTTTATTTATGGTGGCCAAGACATGGAAACAACCAAAATATCCTTCAATAGATGAATGGGTAAAGAAGTTGTGGTATATATACACGATGGAATACTATTCAACAGTAAGAAAAGATGAAATAGGGCCATTTGTGACCACATAGATGTATCGTGAGATTATAATGGAAATAAGTCAGAAAAAGCAGAGAACCATATGATTTCACTGATATGTGGTATATAAACCAAAAACAACAAAAGAACATGACAAGCAAATGGGAAAGAAAAACTCATAGACACAGACAATAGTTTAGTGGTTACCAAAGGGTAAGGGGGGGAGGAGGGTGGTTGACGAGGGTAAAGGGGATCAAATATATGGTGATGGAAGGAGAACTGACTCTGGGTGGTGAACACACAGTGGGATTTATAGATGATGTAATACAGAATTGTACACCTGAAATCTATGTAACTTTACTAACAATTGTCACCCCAATAAACTTTAATAAATAAAAAAAAAGAGTTTAACAATGAAGCAGAAGAGGGCATGAAGTCAGTTGTACCTGAAGGGAATATAGCTGCTGTCTAATATTGCTGTGTAATTAACTTTCTGGTTGACCATGGGGAATTCCTTCAATACCCTGGACCGAGGGTACCTCATTTTTAAAAGTTTAAAGATAGGATTAAATGACTTCTAAGATCTTTCAAAAGAATATGATTCTGAAATAAGCTTCAGACTGATTATAAATTTTTATTCAGCAATTCAACATGTTACGTAATAGACACTGTTGTAAAATCTGGGTAATTGATGGTCATAAAGGAAAAATAGTTTTATCTCATGGAACCTACCTTCTAGTGGAGGAGACAGAAAAATTTAAAAAAGAAAGAAAAAAGATAAATTATGTTTGTAGTAAGTTGCTATTGATAGGCACTAAGTAGAAAAATAAAGCAGCAGAAGAGATTAAAAAATGCTGGGCAGACATTTTGTAATGTCACAAAAATTGTGGCCAATTGTCTCACTCAAGGAGTGACATATGAACAAATATTTGAAAGGTTGTGGTGTGTTCAAGAGATGAGTGTGCCTGGGGCAGAGAAAGAAAAGAAAGAAGCATATATAGGTCATGATATGAGACAGGTAGTGGGGGCCAGATCTTTGAATGGACCAGTAAGCCATTATAAGGATTATGATAAACTTAGGAGGAAAAAATCCTATCAGAAACAATCACTGAGAAGAGTCTTTTTTCCTCCAATGTTCAGCAAATATAGGTTCAACCCATGTTGGGTCTCAGGAAAGAAGGCAGTAATTGGACAGCAAGGAATGACATTTCATTAAAATCCATGTGTCTGTAATGAGTTAATTGTGGCACTGAGATTTTCTGTAGTTTATGATGCAAATAAAACAATAAAATAGAATTCATATGTTACATTTTATATACACCCTATAAGGACAGTGGTTTTTAAGTTTCTTTTGGTCAAAATACTGCAATAGTAGCATGACAGAGTTTAAAAGATTTACCAAAGGTGAGGGGGGAAATACCACATATCCCAAATATTTCAGTCATGACTGTCACTTCACAAATATTTTCATCTCTAAAATAACATGTACATGTGTTAAATGAAGAAGGTTTTTGAAATGTATGCTTCAGAGTTTCAGGATTATCTGATGCTGAAACATCCAAGAAGAATTTGGTGAGTCCTATACTCAAATCGGTATAAATCTATTACAAATGTTATACAAAATGAAGCCATTCTTTATACAAATGTTATACAAAATGAAGCTACAGTACTTTCATATGCAGCTTTACTATTTGATGTAATTCTTTAGTGTAGCTTGTAATGAATTTTATCTGAAGTTATCAAAGCTTATTTGAGTTATTTTTATGCTTTAATTGTCCATTTCAATAGAACAGAATAATGTTTCTTTTACGAAACTGTATTACTTCAAAGAAAAATATATGGTTAATAATCATAAATTCAATTTTAGATGAAAATATGTTTCTTAGATTTATTTTTCAGCAAGCACAGACTTTAGTAGATTTTTCTTTCTAGTAAGAATTTCCCTAGTATTTCTAATAACTAACGAAATATCAATAGAGTGTATATAGTATACTTTGTCTTAACAGTTCTGTTGTATTTAAATCTGATTACTATTGTTTGGGAATATAAGCATAAATCAGAAATTATGGTCACTTCTTCCAGATTCAAGATTCAAAGAAAGTTTTTGAAATAGTGAAGAGCAATACTACTAAGAAGATTTCAGTTTCTGGCTCTCTTCGATACTACTTTTTTTAAGTCCTTGTGTTTTCAAAACAAATATAAATTATTCTTCCAATTCCTGTTCTTTCAGTTCCTTGAAAGTCTTTCTCCTATGATCTTGTGTCCCGCCATACTTCATCCTCTCATGCTCATAGTTATTACCAAGATCTTGTTATTTCATGTATTTTACATACACCCCATAAATGTCAATATCATGTGTTCCTTTATCTGACCAATACCATTTTATTGTTTCAGCTCCAACCTTCAGGTGCTCTGAATTCAGCAATCCTCCCACTTCCCCTAGACCACTGACACTACCAGGTTTTCGTCCTCCAAACCTCTTCCAGTCCAGAGTCCCCTCCTGCCCACTCTATATTTCATTGTCAAGCAGTATAATTGCCCTGCCTGTAAACCTTGACTCACCTTCCCTACTGCCCACAGTGTTGTAAAATCACAGCAATGGTTAGATGTAATGTGCTGTCTCCTCTGGACCACACTCTTTCCCTGGGATGTGATTGAGAAACAAACAGGGCTTTGCTGCTACCAGATGGGTGTACTCTATACGACTTATTCATTTGCTTTCTCCTTCAGATGAGTATTTTACATGTTTTCCTTTTTCCTGAAACCTCCAATAACTCCATAGCTGATCTGCATTGTCAGGTAATGACATTGTTGCCTCAATGAGAAAATGGAGGTAATTTGAAGAAACCTAGAAATCATCAACACTGCATTCATCCACCTACGGATACCTTTATCCATAAGCTCTATCTTCCCACCTTCTCTTATCTAAAGACACTTTCCATTTATACATGAGATCCTATCTCCTTCCACCTACTTAATGACATCTGTCAGTAATTCATCTACACTCTCAACTTTATCATTCCTTTCAGAATAATAATATCCCATTATTTTTCCCATCTTTTACACATTTCCCCCCATCAGCTACTACTCCACTACTTTACTCCTCTTTATAGCAGACCACCTCAAAAGTGCCATCTTTATTCACTTTGCAGTCTTGTTAAAAACACTCCATTTAATGTTTTTGTTAAAGTCACTTTATATCTACCATATTGTTAAACATGTTTTTAAATTTCAGTGCTCAACTTAATCATTCCTCACCTTTATGAGCAAGATTGGACGCAGATCCTTTTATACTTCTCCAAGCACATAGTTACCTCAGCTTTCATGACCCCACAAAACTCAGTTTGCCTCCTACTTTACTGACGCTTCATTCTCGCTCTTTCCTGATGGTCCTTTTTTTCTCCCTAATCCCTTCAATTTAAAGTGTCTAGGGCCTCAGACTTTGAACTCCCTCATTTCAATAGCTACAAGATTTTCCAATCTTGTCTACTCTCCTGATTTTATTATCTGTTAAAATTTCCAGCTCAGAGCTCTCTCGGGAACTCCAGACTCATAGGTATATTATACTGCTTTTGTGACAATGCTATTTGGATGTCTAAGAGACATTTCAATCTTTTCAAGTCTAAAATTGAATTTTTGGTCACCCCCTATAAACCTGCTCTTCTCTCATCCTTTTCCTTCTTAATCAGTCACAACTGCACCAATACAGCTGCTAGACAAAAAAAAAAAAAACACACACACAAAAAAACAGAATTATTCTTGACATCCCTTATTTTCCTTCATCAAATCTATTAGAGAATCCTGTAGTTTCTACCTTCAAAATATATCCAGAATATTACTAAATTTTTTCCAGCTTCCCTATTCCAACACCTCCATGTCTGGAGCAACCAATATCTCCAATACTGAAACAGCCTCCTAATAAATCTCTCTCTGTCTACCCTTGACTCCTGAGAATCTCTTAATATAGCAATCATATGTGTCCGTTTAAAATGTAATTCAGATCATATCACTACTCTACTTAAAACTATGCAGTGATTCCCACTTCACAACAGCCAAACCCAAAGGGCCCCTATAAGCCCTACCTGATTTCCCTCAGTGAGAGCTTTTGATCCAGTTTTTTGATAGTTCCGATCTTGCTCACTGTACTTCAACCACGACGGCCTTTGTTCCAGGCACTGAGCGTAGCAGGCCCTTTCTGCCACAAAGCTTTGCCACACATTGTTTGCTCTGTCTTAAATGCTTTCTCCCCAAATATCTGTATGGTTCACATTTAAATCTTTGCACAAATGTTACCACGTCACTAGGCCTCTTTTGGTAAAAATTGCAACCTGTACTATCCCTGACTCTCTCAACCCCCTTGCCCTATTTTGCACATTTTTCCACTGTAGCCCCTATCATACTTTAATTTACCTCTTTCTTGCTTTTAAATTATACTTTCTGAGTAATTTCTATCTTCCCTGATGCATGTTAGCAGAAAAGCAGGAACATTTGGTTTGTTATTGTAGCCCAAGGATACACACACTTACTGATGCATGATAGGTAGTTATTTCTTTACCAAATAAAGTAACCAGAGCTAATATTTTATGAGCACTTAATGCTTGTCAGACACTGTACTAAATGCCTTACACATCTTACAGATATTATTGTCACCAATATATAGCTATCAACAGTTGGGGAGTGGGGGGAGGTCAGATATTATTCCAAGGGCTTTAGGTACATTAACACAGTTTATCTGAACAACAGTCCACATGAAGTGAGTCCTACTATATTTCCGTTTGGTTAAAGGAGGAAACTAAGACACATAAAATTTTGTAACTTGCTCAAGGCTACATAGCTAAAAGAAAAACATCGTGAAGCTGGTATTTACGTCTAGGCAGTCTGGAGCTGGCATCCAAGATTTTAACCACACATGTACTATCTCATGCTAGAGGGTAGAGGGGTGAGATTTGAAGATAAGTAGTGGAATTCCAGAGCCCACATTCTTCTTAATGACCAATAGATATTTCATTCACTGCTAGACCATTAGCAATAAACCAGGGCCCACTGGCCAACCGACTGTGTTCTTTTTAAGTTCTATTCAGTTGTCACAGGCACTAGAAAGAAAGAGTAGAATGCTGTAAAAGTATTCAATGTCTTCAATGACTTTGAGATACAAGAATTTAAATATGTTTTCATTCTTATGAACGCATTAAATCTATGTCTGCATTGAATGCTACTCCAGTGACATGTAAACAGTAATAAGTACCTGAGGGAACATAAACATGCCACTTACTCACTCCAAGCTGCATTTGTTATTGCATCAAAATGTGACAAGTTTGAATTAGATGAATTTTAAATTTCTAATTTTAAAATGTTAGATTACAGGTGAAAACATTGAATTTACATTATACATTTGCTATCTTCTTTTACAATTTCATGTGAATTATTTTACTGCAAAATTTATTTTTAAACTATTTGTCATCATAATCATCATAATGGACACTATTGTTTCTCATAAACCCACATATTAAATTTAAAAATTACATCAGGATTCATACGCTAGTAGATACACAAGTATTCACAAATGACAATGGTTAAAAGGCATGGTTTAAGAAGAATTGCAATTAACTAATTTTCCCTACTGTAGGACTATAATTATGATTTCTCCTTGACAGTTTATTTCGTCAAAAAAAACAAAACAAAAACATAATCCATTGTTGCAATTTGTTAAATATGTCCATAAAAATTATAAATTTTATGTTTATGGACTTCAAAGACTCTACAGGATATGTTGTTGTTAAATGAATACCTTCAAGTCCTAACGTCTTTATAAGTTTTATGAGAAAGTTGTCTAAAATTGTCAGATAATGAAGGAAATAAAATTTACCACAGAGAAAAGATTTCATGGAAACATCTGCTCAGAGCTTTGCATGGAAATTTAAGGAACTCACTCTGAACATTTCCAGAGCTTGCTTTTGTGCATCAAGGCTATGTATGCAGGTTTACTCATAAATAATTGAATTTTAATTTTCCCTTTCAACATAGTCCCAATTTAGACTTAAGAGTCCCAAACAATATAACTCAGGGTTTTCTTTCTGACAAGAGCACACGTTAAAAGCAGCTGTTGTCATTTGGAAGAAAACTTGAGCATAGCTATACATTTTATCTTGAATTTTATATTTTCTAAGTGTAGTAGAAATTCAAACAGAAGCTGCCTTCTCACAAATGCAAATTATAAAATGAGCATGAGATTTTAATCATCATTTTTTAAACATATGACTGATATCTACAGTAGAGCTTATCGTATAATTTGATATTCATGTTACATAATAATCTTTTTAAGATTTTCAGTCATTTTTTCATGTACTAAAGGATACAATAGATATATTGGTTACTACATTTGAAAATGGACAGTAAATAAAGTTGCTTTACAATTTGTGTTTTTATTCCTAAAAGGTTATTTACATTTAAAAAGTTAACTTGTTTATAAATACATACACATATAAACTGCATTTTTGTAAGTCAAAAATTGTCAAATAGTGTGTGTGTGTGTGTGTGTGTGTGTGTGTGTGTGTGTGTGTGTAATGTTTTTGGTTTGGGACTAGTTTAAAAGAAATCACAATTTGACAAAACAATTTTTATCGAATTTTACCCAGGATTAAATACTATTGAAATATGGCAATACAAAAACCACAGAATTTTGGCTCATATTTCATTCCATACTATATTAAAATCAGATTTGTATACTCACTTTCCAAATAAAAGCACAATATATACAAAGACTAGTGAATACCATAAGGACATGAATGATCCCCACGAGTTGTATTTATAAGGAAATTGCTGGAAACAATTTAGCAGATACACTTTATTTAGAAATGATCTGTTTTTAAGATTTAGGACTAATACTTGTGATTATTCAATTTTATGCAGCACAGATATTTGGATATTTCTGTGAGCCAAGGCTTTAACATTCAATTGTAAGGTTCAGTTAATTGACTACTTCCTGATTTTAGTGGGAGGGATAAAAGGTGATTTAAAGGCTACTGTTGCATTTTTAGAGTCTCTCCCAGATTCAGTATAAGTATCTTTGGGAATAAAATTCTAAGCTTTGGCATTAGGCCCTGTATCAGTTACATCCTTATGTTCAAGCAGCAAAACCTTCCAACATCAGTTTCTCCAACAATGAGCCTATGTAATAAAGATCCTCACCCTGAGAGGTACCCAGAAATTGGTTCAACGTAAAATAACATAGAGTCACATTGTTTACTGTTAAGTACTTGAGAAGGTGAAGGGTCAGTACTTATTCCAACAATATCAGTGTAAGTCAGGCACAAAATCATCTGTAAAACGTCAATATAATTGTATTTAAATTTGTTTAATTTCACATGCCTTGGCTTTATCTCTTAAATTATCAAATCTCTCTTTATATCCCAATTGATAGACAAGTGGTTCACTTTCAAGGCTACAGAAATAGCACTTTGTTTATCTGTCATATATTTTGAGATTAAGAAATGATGGTCTATTTGTATTTGGGTGATAGAAATGTGGAGTTTTAATAATAAAAGAGATACCATACTAGAATATTTCTTATATTTCTAAATTTTCTAATATTTTATGATAATATAAAATGTATTTACTTCTTTATACAAAAATCAGTGTTTCAATTTATAAATGTGTGTAGAGTAGCTATTTCTTGTCATGTGTATTAAAAAGGCATGTGTTTCAGAATCAGATAGCAGGTGTGCTTTTGTTTTTTCCAAAACACATATGCTGATTCCACATGCTAGAAGTATTGCATACATATTATATGTGGAGATACTGGGCACACACGTTTATTTTGAAAATGCTCTGAGTTATTCTGAGCTGCATATCTGTCTATGAACTACAAACTTGCCACAATAGTCAAAGAGGAGAAGTTGCTAACATTCCCAGCAACAAGTAACCTTAATCGTGTCAGTTTCTCTCAGGCGTGATACAGGTTCCAAACAATAATATTCACTTCCATAGATGATAAACTGGTATCTACTAGGGTCACTGAAATTTAAGATTCATAAACTAAAGTGATCATATTATAAGACATCTTAAAGTATGGGTGGGCTACTCAATGCTTCGTAACGTTGCAAAGCTTTCACTATTCATACATAAAAAATAATTAAAAATTCCAGTAATTTTAGGAAAGTTGTTTCTTTTTTTTTGTTTTGTTTTTTTAATAACATCTCCACCATTGGTTGTTTGACCTTCGTTGTTGTTTTCAGTTATCATTAATTTTGCTTTTTGGCATACAAATATTGTTGATTTTTCTTTAATGTAACATTAGATTGTTGAGGACTTTATAGTAAACATTTTTGAGTATTGTAATTCATGTTTCCATCAATGATATTTTCCTTTAAAATTATCTACTATGTGGATGGTAAGATGCATGCATTGTAACTTAAATATGAATAATATATGTTACATATTTCTAAACATAAACCATTAAATTTTGTATTTAGCCAGTTAAAACATATCAGTCCACTTAAAAAAAATTAGATCAGTTTTACGTTCACAGTAAAACTGAGTTTCCATGTGTCCCTTGATCACACATATTCATAGATTTCCCCACCATCAGCGTCCCACACCAGAGGGGTACAAATTTTACAACCGATGAACTAACACGGACACATCATTATCACCAAAGTCCCAGTTCACCTTAAGGTTCACTCCTGGTGCTTTACCTTTGATGGGTTTTAACAAATGTACCATGACATGCATCCACCATGACAGAATCATACAGTAAGGTTACAATGCCCTAAACCCCTGAACTCTATATATTCATCCCTTCCTCTCCACAAACGAGCAACTACTGATCTTTTTATCGTCACCATACTTTTGCCTTTTCCAGAATATCATAGTTGGAATCAGAAAAAAAGTAGCCTTTTCAGATTGGACTTTTGTACTTCATAATGTGCATTTAAGCTTCTTCCATATCTTTTCGAGGCTTGATAGTTTGCTGTGTTTCCCTGAAAATAAGACCTAGCCAGACAATCAGTGCTAATGAGTCTTTTGGAGGAAAAATTAATATAAGAGCCAGTATTATATTATATTACATTACATTACATTACATTACATTACATTACATTACATTATATTATATTATATTATATTATATTATATTACATTATACCCGATCTTATATTATAGTAAAATAAAACCCGGTATTACATTATATCATATCATATTATATTATACCTGGTCTTATAGTAAAATAAGACTGGGTCTTATATTAGTTTTTGTTCCACAAGTTGAATGAGAGTTGATTGTCCGGCAAGTTCTTATTTTCAGGGAAATACAGTATTTCTTTTTAGCGCTAAATAATATTCCATGTATAGATGCAGTATAGTTTAATTATCCATTCACCTTTTGAAGAACATTTTGGTTTCTTCCAAGTGCTGGTAATTAT
Source organism: Rhinolophus sinicus (assembly GCF_057876585.1). Classification (NCBI taxonomy): domain Eukaryota; kingdom Metazoa; phylum Chordata; class Mammalia; order Chiroptera; family Rhinolophidae; genus Rhinolophus; species Rhinolophus sinicus. The sequence goes on from NC_142516.1 coordinate 174,454,133, forward strand.
GAATAAAGTGGCCATACATATATTTGTGTGGATAAAGTTTTCAGCTTTATTTCCTTAAAAAGTGGATATGGGTTCCCAGATACTCTTTTCACCACGGTGTAGTCTGTTGAACTGCTCCTAACAAAGGAATATTAGAAGCAGTGTTGTCAACCACCTAAATATTTTCTTTTTCTAGAAGTTTCTAATACCCTCATCCCCACCACCAGATCAGATTCCCTAAGAAGTCACAGCAGCGTACCAGATGAAGCTTTTGCTTCCCACGACATTTTGTACACTGCTTAAGTTAAAATGGTAAAAATGAGGCCTGGTTCATTCTTTACATTGCCTTGTTCATTGAGGAGTAATAGAAAGCAACTTCATCTCAAAAAATACTGAAATATTTATATGCAAGACATTGTTCTAGGTGCTCTAAGTGATGGAAACAATGCAAAGACATGATGTCCAGTTTGATTCCCTGAAAATAACAATTGCAACACTCCTTGATTTCCATATTTGCATCCATTCTTTAGTAAGATACACAAATATGATGTGTTCATATTTTCGGGTGATTCCTTATATATAGTAAACATCATAAAATTATTTATTAGACAAGATCGGTTTTAAATACTCATTTTTTAGCTAAAAGAGGTGCTACCGCACTCACTTCTGCTACAATTTTCCTAAGATTGAATTTAAGATTGTTATAAAATAAATGAAACTAGACCTAATGTGGCTATATATAATGTTTTAAAAATCAACCCAGTTGTGCTTATTTTCTTAAAAATAGGACCTCTCCTGATATTCAGGGAGCATTTGTCCTTTGGAGTTTGTCTGAACAAATCCAGGCATACTCAATGATTCAATCTCTCTAAGCAGGGAAGCTCCTGTATCCAGGGAAACGAGTGTGGGCTGCCAGGCCCTAAAGTTAAGATAGAAGAAGCCCCGCTAGCTGGGCTGTACAGAAGCAATCTGCTATCCATCTCTTTGAGTCTGGGCTTCTTTGAGCCTGTGATGCCTCCTGACCAAACTGGAAATACACCTGTCCCCCCAGTCATGTTTGTTATCTGCTGCCTCATGGTCCATACCCATAGTCCACCCATGGAGATGATGGTCACAATCAAAAGCAAATGTTCTCAGATCTGTGCTGGTGTCTGTGGCTCCACATGCAAGCAAGGAAACAACCACGGGAACAGCAGTTGTGTCTTTTGAATCACAGTGAGGAATTTCTATGATCTTCACTTAGCAGCTGCTTTCTTGGAGTCATAGAAGCTAAAAACACTGGCCTGTGTTCAACATTGTATGAGAACTTAAGTTCTAGCATCAGAATGACTGTGGTTTGACATCTGACTGTGCCATTTGCCACCTGTCAGAGCAAAGTGAATTATTTAACCATGTAGGGGCTCCGTTAATCTCATCTAATCAATGAGGGTAAACATAGAGGATAATTTATAGAGATGTTGAGTGGATTAACTAAGACAAAGCATCTAAAGGACTTATTATGTTACAGAAACAAAATAAGCAGTTCATAATGATAGCTGCTGATATTTTTGGTGGTATTCACACCCCTTTTCTTCCACTTCTGAAAATATAAAGACAAGGTTCGTGAATAAATACATATATTGGAGAATATTATTTAGGATAAATGCTAAACTGTACTTTCATGATACCATGCAATTTTAGGCTTGAGATCTACACCCTCTGCTGTGTCTATAGAAAAAAAAAAAATAATAATAAGATAACTGGGTCTTCAGAACAAATTCCAGACCTGTTCACATGGCCCTAGTATGAGGGTGTGGGCTTGACTCACACTCGGGCTTATCAGTAGAGAGGGATATAAATGCTCTGTCATGTTTAGTTTGTATTTTGCCTTGATTGCCTAGCTCATGACTTGGGCAACAATCTGTGCCTATTCCTGTGAGAGAGAAGAATGAACAGAGAGAATATGACTCTACCTTGGAAAGGAAAAGTCCTGATTCCTATTAAACCATGAAGCAAGAAGAAGAAGAAGAAGAAGAGAGAAACAGAATGTTGTGTTTTAAATGATCAATGATATCTAATTAACTGAGTCCTTTACACCTCTAATAAATCATGGCCCTGTTGATGTTCGACTCTAAAGCATCCACTCTGCTACAGAGACAAGGGTAGGGAAGGAGATGATAGAAAGCTCCCCTTCCCAATGCTATCTAGATAGGGAGAAAAGATTTATTTTCTATATACACCAAGATAACTTCATGAACAGAGGCATATAAGCATCTTTCTACTAATCATACCATAGATCGGTAGATCAACAGATAATCATCATCATCACCTCGTCATCAAAATTATTACTTTTTAATTAGTTATCTTATTAACTGAGATCCTTTCTCAGTCTGGTCTTTCATATTAGGACAAATTTGAAAATGAATGGAATTTTATTGAAAAAAATGACAAAAATTAGAGTCACTGATAGCCACATTTCCCTCCTCCATTTTCTATCAAATATTCCATGATTGTCATCAACATGAACCTTGCATGCACAGTATGGTACTGGCAACAACCAGTCTCTTTCCTTGACCTCTCTTCTGAGACAGGATGAGTCTACCAAGCTTTGCTCTCACAAAGTACCCATCTTCCTATTCATTACTGCCAGTATAAAATAAACGCACATCTGAAATATAAACAATGTTTTATTATCTATAAAAGGAGAATCCTGCCAGAACTTGAAAAATAAAAGATGACATAAAACATGAAATGTATTATTACTTTACATCATGCTAAAAAGCTTACAATTAAAAATATGTTGGGGCCGGCCCGGTGGCTCAGACAGTTGGAGCTCCATGCTCCTAACTATGAAGGCTGCCAGTTCGATTCCCACATGGGCCAGTGGGCTCTCAATCACACGGTTGCTGGTTCAACTCCTTGAGTTCCACAAGGGATGGTGGGCTCCGGCCCTTACAACTAAGATTGAACACGGCACATTGAGCTGAGCTGCCACTGAGCTCCCAGATGGCTCAGTTGGTTGCAGCGTGTCCTCTCAACCACAAGGTTGCCAGTTCGACTCCTGCAAGGGATGGTGGGCTGTGCCCCCTGCAACTAGCAACGGCAACTGGACCTGGAGCTAAGCTGTGCCCTCCACGACTAAGACTAAAAAAGAACAACAACTGGAAGCTGAACGGCACCCTCCACCACTAAGATCGAAAGGACAACAACATGAAGCTGAATGGCACCCTCCACAACTAAGATTGAAAGGACAACAACTTGACTTGGAAAAAAGTCCTGGAAGTACACACTGTTCTCCAGTAAAGTCCTGTTCCCCTTCCCCAATAAAATCTTTAAAAAACATACATATGTCAATTAAAACAGTCCCGATATTCCCACATAAATATGGGCAGATAATTTTTTACAAAGAAGCAAAAGACATTCAATGGAGAAAAGACAGCCTTTTCAATAAATGGTGCTGGGAGAATTGGAAAGACACGTGCAAAAGAATGGAACTGGACTGCTATCCGTCACCATGTACCAAAATTAATTCAAAATGGATCAAGGAACTAAGCATAAGACCTGAAACAATAAACTGCATAGAAGAAAACATAGGTACTAAACTTAAGGACCTTGGATTCAAAGAGCATTTTACAATTTGACTCCAAAGGCAAGGGAAGTGAAAGCTACAATAAATGAATAGAACTATATCAAACTTAAAAGCTTCTGCACAGCAAAAGAAACCATCGACAAAATAATGAGGCAACCAACTGAATGGAAGAAGATTTTGGCAAACAGCGCCTCCAATTAGGGCTAATATCCAAAATATAGAAGGAACTAGTACAACTCAACAACAACAACAAAAACAAACAACCCAATTGAAAAATGGGCAGAGGAACTGAAGAGACATTTCTCCAAAGAGGACATACAAATGGCAAATAGACATATGAAAAAATGCTCAACATCACTAATCATCAGATAAATGCAAATAAAAACCACAATGAGATATCACCTCACCCCACTTAGAATGGCTATCATCAATGAGACAAATAGTAACAAGTGTTGGAGAGGCTGTGGAGAAAAGGAACCCTCATACATAGTTGGTGGGAATGCAGATTGGTGCAGCCACTATGGAAGGCAGTGTAGAGGTTCCTCAAAAAAATAAGAATGGAATTATCATATGACCCAGCAATCCCTCTTCTGGGTATCTACCCAAAAAATGTGAAAACATGTATCCATAAATACATGTGTGCTCCAATGTTCACTGCAGCTTTATTTACGGTGGCCAAGACATGGAAATAACCAAAATGTCTTTCGATGAATGAATGGATAAAGAAGTTGTGGTATATATACACAATGGAATACTATTTGGCTGTAAGAAAAGATGAAATAGTACCATTTGTGACAACACGGATGGATCTTGAGAGTATAATGCTAAGCGAAATAAGTCAGACTGAAAAAGCACAGAACAATATGATTTCACTGATATGTGGTATATAAAACTGAAAACAATAAAACAAGACAAACAAATGAAGGAACAACAACAAATAGACATAGACAATAGTTTAGTGGTTACCAGAGGGCAAAGGAGGAGTGGGGGACAGTGTTCTAGAAGAGGGTAAACGGGTCTAATATATGGTGATGGAAAGAGAACTGACTCTGGGTGGTGAACACACAATGTGAGCTATAGATAATGTATTGCAGAATTGTACACCTGAAATCTATGTAACTTTACTAATTGTCACCCCAATAAACTTTAATTAAAAAAAAGTTCCTGATATCTTCTAATCATAT